>NC_057813.1:122857594-122865960 GCF_018294505.1 Triticum aestivum | reverse complement strand
AAAAATTGAATTTTTTTTGAATTTTTTTGAAAAAAAACTTAGTAATGGCGCACCAGTGGACAGTGCGGTGCGTCATTACTAACAATTGTTTTTATTTTTTTTACTTTTTTTCAAAACTACTAATGGCGCACGGTGGGTGTGGTGCGCCATTACTATGTTAACTAGTAATGGCGCACTATCCCACGGTGTGCCATTAGTAACAAATTTTTTTTAATTTTTTTCAAAACTTCTAATGGCGCACCGCACACCAGGTGAGCCATTAGTAATATATTACTAATGGCGCACATGTATGTGGTGCGCCATTGCTATATACTTATGGCGCACCACACATGTGGTGCGCCATTAGTATCCATTTCATCTATAGCCGTTTTCCTAGTAGTGACATGCCAAATTTTGAGGAATTTTTATGGACCAAAATAAGACCACAGAGCATCGGAGTTGGGCCAGAAGGGTCCCGGACTGCCCACGAGAGAGGGGGCCGCGCCCCCCTCCCTGGGGCGTGCCCCCCTATCTCGTGGATAGCCCGGAGACCTTCTTGACGTGAAACCAACGCCAATAATTAATATAAATACTGAACCTTTCGGGAATTAACCTAGATCGGAAGTTCCGCCGCCGCAAGCCTCTGTAGCCACGAGAAATCAATCTAGGCCCTCTCTGGCACCCTGCTGGAGGGGGCCATCATCACCGGAGGCCATGGAGGAGGATCTCGGAGGGGCCATCATCTCCATGAAGGCCAAGGACCAGATCGGGAAAGCTATGGAGGAGGAAGCACAAGGGGGAGAAACTTTCCTCCTCTCTCTTGGTGGCACCGGAGTGCCATCGGGAGGGGAATCATCCCCGCGGTGATCGTCTTCATCAACATCACCATCTTCATCTCTTTTACGCGGTCCACTCTCCCGCACCCCGCTGTAATCCCTACTTGAACATGGTGCTTTATGCTACATATTATGATCCAATGATGTGTTGCCATCTTATGATGTTTTGAGTAGATATCTTTTGTCCTTTAGTTGATTGATGATCTAGATTGGTATGAGTTGTATGTTTTATTTTGGTGCTGTCCTATGGTGCCCTCCGTGTCGCGCAAGCATGAGGGATTCCCGCTGTAGGGTGTTGCAATATGTTCATGATTCGCTTATAGTGGGTTGCTAGAGTGACAGAAGCTTAAACCCGAGTAAGGGGGTTGTTGCGTATGGGATAAAAGGGGACTTGATGCTTTAATGCTATGGTTGGGTTTTGCCTTAATGAATCTTTTAGTATTTGCAGATGCTTGCTAGAGTTTCCAATCATAAGAGCATATGATGCAAGTGGGAAAAGTATGCTAGTTTATGCCTCTCCCTAATATGAAATTGCAATGATGACTATCGATCTTGTTAACAATTGCTTAGGACAATTCCGCACACCGATCCACCATTATTCCACACTCGCTATTTATATTATTTACTATTATATTCTAACTTTATGATAACAGCATCTACTTTTATGTTTTAGCTCTCCGATTTCATTAAAAGTTATCCTCTTTATACCCACAACACAGTTTTATTTCTCATTTCTAGTTGGAAGCAAACGTTCGGTGCACGTAGAGTCGTATCAGTTGCAGATAGGGCTTGAGAGAATATTGATCTTATCTTTAGCTCCTTGTGGGTTCGACACTCCATACTTATCACTTCCACCTTTGGGAATTGCTACCATGATTCCTTGCACTTGGGAATTATCAGGTCGCCCCACTCCCCCTTCACCAGTCGTTTTTTCCCTCTGTCATGCGCGGCGGTGGCGTATCTACCACGGAGGTCGCGAGAGGGGTGAGTTTGTTCGTTCCTTCTCTGTCTCACGGCCATATCATTGATCTTGCTTGCTCTAGCGCTAATTCTGATTTGGAAAAGTAGATCCTGATCAAACTTGCTATAGATTTGCGGTGCACACATGGAATTGTTTGATGCTGCTTGAGGAGGTAATAAATCTTTCTAGAGGCCCAAAGATTCAGGTCACTTTTCTAGGTATTTCAATTTCAGGCTTGCATTATTTGTAGAGGCCCAAAGATTCAGTTCACCTTTCTAGGTATTTCAATTTCAGGCTTGCATTGTTTCTAGAGGCCCAAAGATTCAGTTCACCTTTCTAGGTATTTGAGTTTCAGGCTTGCATTATTTCTAGAGGCCCAAAAATTCAGTTCACCTTTCTAGGTATTTCAATTTCAGGATTGCATTATTTCTAGAGGCCCAAAGATTCAGTTCACCTTTCTAGGTATTTCAGTTTCAAGCTTGCATTATTTCTAGAGGCCCAAAGATTCAGATCAACTTTCTAGGTATTTAAGTTTCAGGCTTGCATTATTTCTAGAGGCCCAAAGATTCAGTTCACCTTTCTAGGTATTTCAGTTTCAGGCTTGCATTATTTCTAGAGGCCCAAAGATTCAGTTCACCTTTCTAGGTATTTTAGTTACAGGCTTGCATTATTTCTAGAGGCCCAAAGATTAAGTTCCCAGTCAGCGGCAAGCGGCCCTGCTACCCATGCCGGTGTCGACCTCAACTCGCAAGGGCCAATGTCGGAGGGGTTCCCGGGGCTTGGGCTCTATAGGGCCTTCCTCCAGAGCGACGATGGCGAGCTCCTCCCTCGGTGCGTGAGGGGCTCCGGGCTCCCTCCCTATCGTGAACGACTTCTGTGATGAGTTAGCTCATTCTTTGTTTCATGAAGTGTTTTTTTATTTTGTGAAGCTTGATTTACGACTTGTATGTTTAAGTGGGATATCTCATTTGTATGGACAAAGTAAAAATTATCATGTTTTGCATGCTTGATTTGTATAGATGGTTCGTTTATGTCAATTGTGAGCGGGAGGAGGCCACAGAAGAGCCGGCCACACCAAGAGGGTGCTTGGATCCAAGGGACTTATTTTAGTCTGACTAAAAATAGGGTCCAAAGTAGTCAAATGATTGAGATAGAGCATTTATTGTCAATCTAACCCTGCCATCCATACACCTCTTTGGTTTAGAGTTAGTTCAGGGTTAGAATCTAACTCTAACCTCTATCTAAGTTAGAGTTCTCCTCGTCTCGGTTCATCGCCATCATACTTTCCCCATTCCTGTGTTTTCAGTATCATGCGAATCAAAGAGGCCCTTTTTGGGGAAAAATCAAAGAGGCCCTTAGACTGGTTTAGGTCCGGTCATTTTTTATAAACGTGTTATGTCCAAAATTAAATGAAGGTGCTCCGGTTTCCACAAACATAATCCGGTTTCATGTAGTAATTCATTGATTTATTTATTCTTCTGCGGGGGGTTTGCATGTAATTTGTGAGGTCTGAAATGTAAAGTACCCCGGCATATGCTCTGAGTCGTGCATGCACTACGACCCAGATGCTCTATGTCCCACATGTCGGCGAATGGGAGCACGTGGAAATAGCCTAGGAGTACATATAGGAGGATAAATGCGTGAAAAAATAAGTACTGTGAAGCGTAGCCGTGGTTTGAAAAGGAGACCTAAAGTGATGACAGTTATAGGTCGCACGCACCCAACTAGTGGTACTAGGCATACGACTAATTTTTCCCTCAAAAAAAAGAGGCACGAGTGCTTAGTACTCCTATTCTATAAACATGAGTCCCATCTGACAACAGCATCCGTGCTACAGCTAGCTCTCCTCCCTCGTTTCTCTCTTCTAATTCTAAACTCGGTCGACGCCCGATGGGTGGGGTGGGTTTGCTCAACTGCGGCCCCACCTCACAGTGAAAACGTTACGACTGGAATAAAAAAATGCCATATACTCCCTCCGTTCATAAATATAAGCCTTTTTAGATACTAGTTCAAATGGAATACATCATACAGATGTATGAAGACATAGTTTAGAGTGTAGATTCACTCATCTTGCTCCGTATGTAGTAGTCACTTGTTGGAATCTTTAGAAAGACTTATATTAACGGAGGGAGTACTATACTAATAAAACATTAAGGCCACGAGGCGATGCAGTGTTGGTTACAGGAGGCAAGAAGAAGAGATGCATCCATCGACGACGTCCACCTCCTCAACTCAGGGCGCCGGCCCACCGAACGGCGCCTAAGTAGCAGCGGCTTTCGTGGCCAGGTCGACGTGCTTCCGAACAATGGCGTCCAAAGATTCCAGCCGCTGGAAGAAGGCCAATGTCTTTCTGTCCTCGTTTGCCTTGTAGTGGCCTATGCAGACGATTTCCTCGTAGATGTGGATGTGCAGGTCGATGGTTTCTTGCATGGTGAGGCGCTGCGCGGCGAGCGCGGCCTCGAGGTGCACATTCTTCGTCGCGACCTCCGGCACCTGCAGGGCTACCAGGGCTTGAAAGAGTTCGTCACCATGTAGGCCGATGAGGGTGGCAGGCAATGAGGAGCTTGGGCGCGCGGGCTAGAGCAGTACGGCAAGGTCGTCCGCGCGCTTCTTGACGGCGGTGAACTTGCGGATGGAGTTGACCATCATGTCGTCCATGCGAGAGGCGAAGCCAGCATCGGCGAGGGCTACGATGCCTGCGGTCGCTAGCACCGTCTGGAAATGCTGCACGGTGCGGGGCCGCAGGCCGGCGCCTTGGATGATTTGGCACAGCCGACTGCCGCTCGCGTCCATCGCCTCCATAGGTTCTTGTGGCTTCTGGTCACTTGGTCTTGGATTGGAGTGACTAGTGTTGCGCAGAGACTTGGGAGTAGATGGATTGGAGTCTTGGGGCGCCTTTATTATTTGAGAGTCCAAACTCTGTTGCATTCACATCATGCTGGCTCTAGTCTGCTTCTCCAATTAATTCCCTCTGCATGTAACTGAGTATGCATCATTGACCGTTCAACATCTCGGGAACCGCTACCCTCTTCCTCCTTGGCATTCAAGCACCTATGGACCCATCAACGACGAGGTGCCTATGGTGACTTCGTAAATTTCAAGATGATAGTGCCATGCGTGTGTGCGTTCATAGGGGTGAGTGTATGCGCGTGTATATGAGCGCTTGCGTCTGTACCATGTCAAAAAAACAACGTAAATGCGTGTCAAAAAGAGACTAGTCAGTATACTCAATATTGTGCACCTCGGAGAGAAAAACGATAGAACTAGTACAAATTTATTTATGGTGCAGATTCACTCATTTTGCTCCATATGTACTCCGTCTTGGTGTAGTCTAGTCACTAGTTGAAATCTCTAGAAGGGCAATGTGATGCCCCCAATTCAATCGTACACTAATCATGCACGCAAACGTGTACGATCAAGATCAGGGACTCACGGGAAGATATCACAACACAACTCTAAAAGTAAAAACAAGTCATATAAGCATCATATTACAAGCCAGGGGCCTCGAGGGATGGAATACAAGTGCTCGACATAAACAAGTCAGCGGAAGCAACAATATCTGAGTACAGACATAAGTTAAACAAGTTGCCATAAGATGGCTAGCACAAACTGGGATACAGATCGAAAGAGGCGCAGGCCTCCTGCCTGGGATCCTCCTAAACTACTCCTGGTCGTCGTCAGCGGCCTGCATGTAGTAGTAGGCACCTCCAGTGTAGAAGGAGTCGTCATCGACGGTGGCGTCTGGATCCTGGGCTCCAACATCTGGTTGCGGCAACCCGAAAGAAAGGAAAGGGGGAAAGGGGGAGCAAAGCAACCGTGAGTACTCATCCAAAGTACTCGCAAGCAAGGCTCTACACTACATATGCATGGGTATATGTGTAAAGAGGCAATATCGGTGGACTGAACTGCAGAATGACAAAATAAGAGGGGGATAGCTAGTCCTATCGAAGACTACGCTTCTGGCAGCCTCTGTCTTGCAGCATGTAGAAGAGAATAGATTGAAGACCTCCAACTAGCATCGCATAGCATAATCCTACCCGGCGATCCTCCCCTCATCGCCCTGTGGAAAAGCGATCACCGGGTTGTCTGTGGAACTTGTCTGGGTGTGTTTTATTAAGTATCTGGTTCTAGTTGTCATAAGGTCAAGGTACAACTTCGGGTCGTCCTTTTACCGAGGGACACGGCTATTCGAATAGATAAACTTCCCTGTAGGGGTGCACCACATAACCCAACATGCTCGATCCCATTTGGCCGGACACACTTTCCTAGGTCATGCCCAGCCTCGGAAGATCAACACGTCGCAACCCCACTAGGCACAACAGAGAGGTCAGCACACCGGTCTAAATCCTATGCGCGCAGGGGTCTGGGCCCATCGCCCATTGCACACCTGCATGTTGCATGGGCGGCCGGTGAGCAGACCTAGCAACCTCCATTACAAATGAAGTTGCGTTACACAGTCCAACCCGGCGTGCGCCGCTCCGTCGCTGATGTCAAGAAGGCTTCGGTTGATACCACGACATCGAGTGCCCATACCTTTCCCGCGTAGTTGGTTAGTGCGTATAGGCCAGTGGCCAGACTCAGATCAAATACCAAGATCTCGTTAAGCGTGTTATTTTGAAGTAACCGTGGGCGCCGACCAGGGCCAAGCCTACCTCTCTCCTAGGTGGTCTCAACCTGCCCCGTCGCTCCACCACATAGTAACAGTCGGGGGCCATCGGGAACCCAGGCCCACCTCTACCGGGATGGAGCCACCTGTCCTTCCAGCCCCCACGTCGAAATCACTTGCGGGTACTCAACAAGCTGACCCGACTTTAGCCACCATCTTTATAGTACGTATATATGTATAGTATATACCCGTGATCACCTCCCAAGTGATCACGGACCGATAGTATAGCAAGGCAGACTGACAAGAATGTAGGGCCAATGATGATAAACTAGCATCTTATACTAAGCATTTAGGATTGCGGGTAAGGTATCAACGATTGTAGCAACAATGGCAGGCTATGCAACAGAATAGGAGTAACCGAACAATAACATGCTACACTACTCTAATGCAGGCAGTATAGAGAAGAATAGGTGATATCTGGTGATCAAGGGGGGGCTTGCCTGGAAGCTCAGCCGAGAAGGAGGGGTCGTCAACACCATAGTCGTACTGGGTAGCAGCAGCGTCGGTCTCGGTGTGTCTAACGAGAGAAGAGAGGGAAGAAACAATAAAAATAATGCAAACATAAGCATGACGGTGCATGACAAGACAATGCGTGGTGCTAAGTGTGCCAATAACGCGGTAGGAGGTGATACCAACAAAGGGAGGAAACATCCGGGAAAGTATTCCCGGTGTTTCGCGTTTTTGGACAGATGAACTGGAGGGGGAAAGTTATGAGTTCAGTATGTTAGGGATGTGTGGCGGACGAACGGGCTGCTTATCCGGATTCGTCTCGTCGTTCTAAGTAACTTTCTTGTACAAAGTTTTTCCATCCGAGCTACGGATTAAAACATATGATTTTCAAAAGAATTTATTAATTTCTAGAATTTAATTAATTATTTAAATTAATTCGAAATTCTATTTATGACATTAGCATGATGTCATGCTGACGTCAGCAGTCAACAGGGGTTGACTGGTCAACCTGACCAGTGGGTCCCGTTCGTCATTGACTGGACTAACTAATCATGATTAATTAGTTGTTTAGTTTAATTAATCAAAATTAACTAAGTTAATTAATTATTTAATTAATTAATTAATTAATTAATTAATTATTCATTTATTTTATTATTATTATTATTTTAATTTCCATTTTCGTTTTAATCAAAAGGGGCATGGGGCCTCCTGGTAGTGGCCCATCGGGGCCAAGCGGGGCGAACACTAGCGGGCAGTGGCGTGAGCGCCTGAACGGGCACGAGCCCGAGAGGGCCCTAGGCAAGCACGACGCACACCGGCGCCGGCGGCTAGAGCCACTGTCAGGGTGCGGCGGAGCGGCAGCCAGTGGGGGGGGTCGGGAGGAGCGCCGGGCGAGTGCACGCAGCCGAGGATGGCCGGGACACGAGCGGGTGGGACGGCCGGCCGTGGCGGCCGGAGATGGGGTGCGGGTGTGCCGACATGAGGTTGCCAGAAGTGCGGCGAGCTACAAGGAGAACCGCACCGCGGGTCTGTAGCAGTGGTGGCTGGGCACGGCGACGGCAGCAGGGGTCGGCGGTGAGTGGGCGGATGGGGCCGGGAGTCGCCGTCTGGCGAAGGATTGGCGCGCTGAAGAGGGCGTTCAAGCGCTGGCTCTCGTGCGCATCCAACAGGGCAAGCGGTAGCAGTGGGGGTTGGCCAGAGCACGAGGGGGAGCAAAGCTCCGGTGCGGTCGTCGATGGGGGAGAGGGAGGAGATAAGGCCAGAGCCTCACCGCGGGCCGTAGGGTCAAGGCAGCGGTTGTCGAGGAGGAGACTGAGACGACGGTGATGCAGTGACGAGCTGCAGGCGGGCGAGGAAGCGTTCCGGCGACGTGGCCTTCGGCGAGGCGGCGGTGCACGGCGGCGTCGTGGTGGTGGCGACAGGGTCGGGGCGCAGCGTCGGGGCGGCCTTGGTCGATCCGGCCATGGAGCTAGAT
>NC_057813.1:122834318-122857246 GCF_018294505.1 Triticum aestivum | reverse complement strand
TGGAGCTAGATGACGGGGATGAAGGGGGCAACGGCGACGAGGGTGGGGCGTGGCGACGTGGTTCATTCCGGGCGGCGGGGTCGTTCCCCCGATCCAGATCGGATCGGGAGGGGGAGGGAACGAGGGAGTGGGGGTCGTGGGGTGGGTTAGGGTTTCGGGGGAGATAAGGGGAATGGGGGCGGCCGGTTGGGCCAGTGGGGGAGGCTGGCTGGGCTTGGCCTGGTGGCCAGCTGGGTCGGCCCAGCTCGGGAAGGCCTTTTCCCTTTTTTTATTTCAGGTTTTGTTTTTCGTTATTCCCTTTTCTTTATGTTTATTTTCTTTTAATTTACAATTTGTTTTAATTTTGTATAAAAATATATAATTAGCATCTACTTTAGTGTTTCAACATACCCCAATGCCACAAAAGAGTTTGGTGACAAAACTAAAATATTTTAATATTTTATTAATTGTAAAAGGCATTTAACTAATTGTTTTTGCTATTGTTTAAAATATTTTTAGAGTATTAAACCTTTTCTAAAAATGTGGTTTCTCCACCATACTTACCTATGCATTATTTGGCGCACCCCGAACATTTTAGTTTTAATATTTGAAAACTTTTATTGTTTGCTTGATTTTGAATTTGAATTTGAATCGGTTTCGAACTAACGCGAGATTAGCATCAGTAATCGAGGTGACATGGCATCATTAGTAGATGGTTGCTGTAGCTTAATTATCCGGGCGTCACAATTCTCCTCCACTACAAGAAATCTCGTCCCGAGATTTAAGAGGTAGTGAAAGGGGAGAAGGTTTGGTAATGAATCTAGCGGGTCTTCTCATCCTGGCTTGCTCTTCTCGATGAGGCCGGTCCAACACATTGGTGTCTTCATTTCTCTGCTTCAGGTCATCATGATGAAGTCGACGTCCTTTCTTCAAGAACTCCATCGTACTTACGAAAGAATAAAGGGTGGGCATTCTGGGAGAACGGACCTCGGCAAGGTTGACTATCGGGTCGACAACATCGAGGAAGGTGGCGGAAAGTAACTCTCGAATCGAAACTTAAGAAAATATCGAGAGCAAAGTAAGGAGGTATCCTGGGAAGTTTCGAGCAGGCAGGAAATCGTTCGATGCCTATTATAGGGCGTGAAAGGGTCAAAGCAACGGGAATAAGTATTGTGTCCGATATCAGACCTGAAGGTGGCTCGTGAATTACATACGAGGCCACGCGCGAGGAACAACCTTAGGAACAAGGGGTGTACATGAGAGTCAGGTTTCGATCCAGTGGACCTGTGGATTATGGGCCCACCATGTGGGTTGAAAGTAGGAAGGGTGGTGACATCTTGCACAGTCATGATAGCAAGGCATGTCAGAGGGTAGCTTGTCAGCAACAACGTCGGTACCAAGGGCGAGGGACGAAGAGAACCATTTTCCTGCTCGTTGAACAAGGCGGACCAATAGGCAAAGTTCTCGTCCATCGGTGGCTACCGGAATGTCATCAACAATAGTAACAGGGTCTCACTGACAGAGTTGTACTTTGAGGTGTTTGCATATGCTGGGAATTATTTCTGCTTAGATCATATAATTCCCAAGAAAGGTCAAACAAAACCATGGAAAGGAAAATGTGATTTCCAGATTAAACAGAACAATGGAAAGGAAAATGTGTTTAAACACATATTTTAGGGGTATATCCTTCCCAAGGACAAGAAGAGCACGATATCCATGACAGGATAATGTAGAAAACCCTTTAGGTAAGGGGAGAGAAATTTCATGACATTACCCATACAACGGTGCTTCGATAATAGATAAAGAAAATTTAGCATTATGCTTCCAATGTCCTTTATTGAAGCTTGGAGTACCACGAACATGCTTTGAGATAGCATTGACATGGTCCGCAAGCAAAGGTCAGAATTTGGATACACAAGAGATCCATCAGGGACATCTTATAGAATAAGCCTTACAATTTCCTCATGGAAGAATGGCTAACCTTGCTAAAAGGAAGAACTATAACAATGCGTCCTCCGGCCACGTGTGCTAGGCATGACATCACCTTACCAGGTTATATAAGGACCAATGTTATAACTCTTGGAAAATATAATCCAACCATCATATCTGACGGAGGTTCAATTTCGATTGGCGTCAAGGTAACTCAGACTTAGGATGCCTGAGAAGAAAAAGGCGCAACCTAATTCGATGAGATGGCATTGCAAGATTCTCGGGAAATGAACTATGGAAGCAAGTTTCGAAATAAGAGACCAAGAAGAAGACGAGGGTGTGGCTGATGGACTCAGCGACAATTTATCAAGAATTCCAACAAGATGGATTTCCACAATTATGTGAACAAGGAGATAATATTTGTCAGATCAAATGGTATAATATAATGATGTATGTTCAAGGAAAACATCCACAGTTAAACATTGGTTGAAAGGTGCACTTGAAATGCGGGCTGGGTTGCACGACCAACATCAGAATGGCGATTTAGCAACCAACACACCAAATTGGAATTATTGTCCATTAACTTTGAAGCAATAGGGTTGCTAGAGATATCAAATTCTCACAACAGAGTTCACTCAACACGGGGGCCAAGAAAAGAATGGTGATGGCAAGAAGCATCACTATACCAAGAATTTCTTAAGAGGTGGTGAAATTCTAACAACATTCTTGAGATAAAAGATGGTAACACTCCAAGCTAAAGAAGAACAAATGTTGGATATCAAGGAAGTCAAGGTATAACCCAGGACATGAACAAGTTTGGGTTGGAGGGAAGGCAATAAAGTGGTCGATGACAACACAAATCAGCGAGGGCAAGGATGGTATTTCTCATCATGAATTCAATTGATATCCTGGAAGAGCTCAGAATGTTCATGATGATCACGACATAGTTGTCGAGAAGTTTCATGAAGATGTAATCGATCAACGATGACATCAAGTCAAAGGAATGATGAAGCGAAATGTTCTTGGGACCATGAGTACGACACAAACTCGAATTCAAGATTGTCGTTCAAGATGGAACGATGAGACGAGGAAATCGGCGTAAGCTTAGCTCATCATCGAAAGTTGGGCTCCGGGAAGAAGGACCAGGTAGCACAGTTAAATTTTAGCACGGTAAGGATATAGCCAATCAGGCTAGGAATGAACTGAAGGATTATCAAACTCATAAGCAATGAAAATTACTTAGAGTTATCGTATTAGAGCGCGGAATCGATTCACTTATCGATGTTCTCGGTTGATGACAACCCAGAACCCGTGGAGTGACTATGACGGGGAAAGGCACTACTTCATCGGAAATGCGTAAGATGTAGTGCAATTGGTTGATATCCTCGAGATACCAGGGGGTAATACTCAAAGGTAGATCAAAATAGAGGTTGGACTAGGGTATTGCTCTGCAGAAGACAAGTGCTTAAACTTGCACGAGAAAAGGTATTTAAATGAGAACATGGTCAGAACCACGATTGCAAAAGGCCGGATCCCAAATATAAGAACTTATACCAAGGGAATAATTAATTTAAGAGAATCTTTAATGATAAGATCTACATCGTGTCCATGGGCATGAACACAGAGTTCAAGGTTGACTCCCACTTCTTCAATGCATAACCTTTCACTTACTTCTCGCCTTCGACGAAGTTGTAGTGTTGAAATTTTATTTGACATAACATCAGTAGAGTATGACCCGTAGTAGTTTCCGGGTTCACATAGATTAGAAAAGGCATAGGTTCAACCCATCAAGACCTCTTAGGAACACATACCACAAACTTCAGTAGTAAATAACACAAGCTCAAAAGCAGAGCATGTTCGACAAGTCAGAGGATACAATTTACCGAAGGCATTATGTATCGAGGAAAGAACTTCTCGAGGTTTTTGTATATAAAGGACACTGTCGGATGATAATTCAACAAAGTATCAAACGGTCCATAATGGAGCTGATGTGAGCATCGGCACACAACAAGAGGAAGAAACAATGCAAAGGCATTGGATCATAGGAACAACTGACTAATTCAAAGCTCAAATACAAAGGGACTAGGATTTCCAATTCATGGGATTAGAAGTAAACGCTCTAATTAAGGGTGGATAAGTTGAGTAGGCTTAGGGGTACAATCAATGGCAATTTGATTGGTCGAGATCCATCTCATCTTTAAAATGACCTCTGAGCCGGAAGGGTGAATTCTAGGACCCAATTGAGGGCTGCGAGCATTCGCAACATATATAATTAGCGGACTCAAAATAATGATTCCAGAGGATGCCAATAAGATTACCAGACTTATGGGATTAATCATAATGCTAGCAAGCAAGAATTTCAAGAGCATTAGGATGATGAGGATTTTCAAAAGAACGAATGGTATTTCGAAAACTATTGTGAAATACCTGAATCAACTAGGGGTCAGCGGATACTCAATAGGTGCAAGAATTATCCGTAGGGGTATTCAGGTGGCTTAGAACTGCAAGGCAGTAGACACAAGGTATCCTCATATCAATAGAGAGCCAGATCAACTGGGGATAAAAGTAAGAACGACAGATGTATGTATTTATCCATAGGGATATTTCGGTGGTAGGTAATTGCAAAAGCAACATGCACAAAGTCTCAAGAGAAAATTAGAGTGTATCTTTGGAATTCTTCGGTGCACCAAGCAATCATCTAGAGTGAGAGGCTCTCCGGGAGAAGTAGTTACGAGAAACTAGTGTTAGAGTTAGCAAAAATAATTTAACCCGAGTAGAAGAGAGATCAGAATCCCAGAGTATAGACGAGGAATAAAAGATCCTACTACCACCCAATGGTGACGTGGGCCCGTAAGGCACACAGCCAAGTCAGTAAAAGTTTTGTAGTGACTAGACTCGACTTCGGCCAAGGAGTGTGGAAGGGGGATTCCTACAGGCAGTCGGCTCTAATATCAACTTGTGACCCCCCCGATTCAATCGTACACTAATCATGCACGCAAACGTGTACGATAAGGATCAGGGACTCACAGGAAGATATCACAACACAACTCTAAAAGTAAAAACAAGTCATATAAGCATCATATGACAAGCCAGGGGCCTCGAGGGCTCGAATACAAGTGCTCGACATAAACAAGTCAGCGGAAGCAACAACATCTGAGTACATACATAAGTTAAACAAGTTGCCATAAGATGGCTAGCACAAACTGGGATACAGATCGAAAGAGGCGCAGGCCTCCTGCCTGGGATCCTCCTAAACTACTCATGGTCGTCGTTGGCGGCCTGCATGTAGTAGTAGACACCTCCAGTGTAGAAGGAGTCTTCATCGACGGTGGCGTCTGGATCCTTGGCTCCAACATTTGGTTGCGGTAACCCGAAAGAAAGGAAAGGGGGAAAGGGGGGAGCAAAGCAACCGTGAGTACTCATCCAAAGTACTCGCAAGCAAGGATCTACACTACATATGCATGGTTATATGTGTAAAGAGGCAATATCGGTGGACTGAACTGCAGAATGCCAGAATAAGAGGGGGATAGCTAGTCCTATCGAAGACTACGCTTCTGGCAGCCTCCGTCTTGCAGCATGTAGAAGAGAGTAGATTGAAGACCTCCAAGTAGCATCGCATAGCATAATCCTACCCAGCGATCCTCTCCTCGTCGCCCTATGGAAAAGCGATCACCGGGTTGTCTGTGGAACTTGTCTGGGTGTGTTTTATTAAGTATCCGGTTCTAGTTGTCATAAGGTCAAGGTACAACTCTGGGTCGTCCTTTTACCGAGGGACACGGCTATTCGAATAGATAAACTTCCCTGCAGGGGTGCACCACATAACCCAACACGCTCTATCCCATTTGGCCGGACACACTTTCCTGGGTCATGCCCAGCCTCGGAAGACCAACACGTGGCAGCCCCACCTAGGCACAACAGAGAGGTCAGCACGCCGGTCTAAATCCTATGCGCGCAGGGGTCAGGGCCCATCGCCCATTGCACACCTGCATGTTGCGTGGGCGGCCGGTGAGCAGACCTAGCAACCTCCATTAGAAAGGAAGTTGCATTATGCAGTCCAACCCGGCGCGCGCTGCTCCGTCGCTGACGTCAAGAAGGCTTCGGCTGACACCACGACGTCGAGTGCCCATATCTTTCCCGCGTAGTTGGTTAGTGCATATAGGCCAGTAGCCAGACTCAGATCAAATACCAAGATCTCGTTAAGCGTGTTATTTTGAAGTAACCGCGGATGCCGACCAGGGCCAAGCCCACCTCTCTCCTAGGTGGTCTCAACCTACCCCCTCGCTCCGTCACATAGTAACTGTCGGGGGTCGTCGGGAACCCAGGCCCACCTCTACCGGGATGGAGCCACCTGTCCTTCCAGCCCCCACATCGAAATCACTTGCGGGTACTCAACGAGCTGACCCGACTTTAGTCACCATCTGTATAGTATGTATATATGTATAGTACAAACCCGTGATCACCTCCCAAGTGATCACGGCCCGATAGTATAGCAAGGCATACTGACAAGAATGTAGGGCCAATGATGATAAACTAGCATCCTATACTAAGCATTTAGGATTGCGGGTAAGGTATAAACGACTGTAGCAACAATGACAGGCTATGCAACAGAATAGGAGTAACTGAATAATAACATGCTACACTACTCTAATGCAAGCAGTATAGAGAAGAATAGGCGATATCTGGTGATCAAGGGGGGGCTTGCCTGGAAGCTCAGCCGAGAAGGAGGGGTCGTCAACAACATAGTCGTACTGGGTAGCAGCAGCGTCGGTCTCGGTGTCTAACGAGAGAAGAGGGGGAAGAAACAATAAATATAATGCAAACATAAGCATGACGGTGCATGACAAGACAATCTGCGGTGCTAGGTGTGTCCTAACATGGTGGGAGGTGATACCGACGAAGGAAGGAAACATCCGGGAAAGTATTCCCGATGTTTCGCGTTTTCGGACAAATGAACCGGAGGGGGAAAGTTGTGAGTTCGGTATGTTAGGGATGTGTGGCGCACGAACAGGTTGCGTAGCCGGATTCGTCTCGTCGTTCTAAGCAACTTTCATGTACAAAGTTTTTCCATCCGAGCTACAGATTAAAAGATATGGTTTTCAAAAGAATTTATTAATTTCTAGAATTTAATTAATTATTTAAATTAATTCGAAATTGTATTTATGACATCAGCATGATGTCATGCTGATGTCAGCAGTCAACAGGGGTTGACTGGTCAACCCGACCAGTGGGTCCCGTTCGTCATTGACTAGACTAACTAATCATGATTAATTAGTTGTTTAGTTTAATTAATCAAAATTAATTAAGTTAATTAATTCTTAATTAATTAATTAATTAATTAAATTATTATTCATTTATTTCATTATTATTATTATTAATTTGCATTTTCATTTTAATCAAAAGGGGCGTGGGGCCCCCTGGCAGTGGCCCATCGGGGCCAAGCGGGGCGGACACTAGCGGGCAGTGGCGTGAGCGCCTGAACGGGCACGAGCCCGAGAGGGCGCTGGGCACGCACGACGCACACCGGCGCCGGCGGCTAGAGCCACTTTAAGGGCGCGGCGGAGCGGCAGCCAGTGAGGGAGGGTTCGGGAGGAGCGCCAGGAGGGTGCACGTAACCGAGGATGGCCGGCCGTGGCGGCTGGAGATGGGGCACGGGTGCGCCAGCATGAGGGTGCCAGAAGTGCGGCAAGCTACAGGGGGAACCGCGCCGCGGGGCTATGGCAGTGGTGGCTGGGCACGGCGACGGCAGCAGGGAGCAGCGGCAGGGGTCAGCGGTGAGCGGGCGGATTGGGTCGGGACTTGCCGTCCGGCGATGGATTGGCGCGCTGAAGAGGGCGTTCAAGCGCTAGCTCTCGTGCGCATCCAACGGGGCAAGCGGTAGCAGTGGGGGGTGGCCGGAGCACGAAGGGGAGCAGAGCTCCGGTGCGGTCGTCGATGGGGGAGAGGGAGGAGATAAGGCCAGAGCCTCACCGTGGGCCGTAGGGTCAAGGCAGCGGTTGTCGAGGAGGAGACGGAGACGAGGTGATGCGGTGACGAGGTGTAGGCGGGCGAGGAAGCGTTCCGGCGACATGGCCTTCGGCGAGGCGGCGATGCACGGCGGCTTCGTGGAGGTGGCGACAGGGTCGGGGCGTGGCGTCGGGCGGCCTTGGTTGATCCGGCCACGGAGCTAGAAGACGGGGATGAAGGGGGCAACGGCGACGAGGGTGGGGCGTGGCGACATGGTTCATTCCGGGAGTCGGGGTCATTCCCCCGATCTAGATCGGATTGGGAGGGGGAGGGAACGAGGGAGTGGGGGGTCGTGGGGTGGGTTAGGGTTTCGGGGGAGATAAGGGGAATGGGGGCGGCCGGTTGGGCCAGTGGGGGAGGCCGGCTGGGCTTGGCCTGGTGGCCAGCTGGGTCGGCCCAGCTGGGGAAGGCCTTTTCCCTTTTTTTAGGTTTTGTTTTTCGTTATTCCCTTTTCTTTATATTTATTTTCTTTTAATTTACAATGTGTTTTAATTTTGTATAAAAATATATAATTAGCATCTACTTTAGTGTTTCAACATACCCCAATGCCACAAAAGAGTTTCGTGACAAAAATAAAATAGTTTAATATTTTATTAATTGTAAAAGGCATTTAACTAATTCTTTTTGCTATTGTTTAAAATATTTTTAGAGTATTAAACCTTTTCTAAAAATGTGGTTTCTCCACCATACTTACCTGTGCATTATTTGGCTCACCCCGACCATTTTAGTTTTAATATTTGAAAACTTTTATTGTTTGCTTGAATTTAAATTTGAATTTGAATCGATTTCGAACTAACGCGAGATTAGCATCAGTAATCGAGGTGACGTGGCATCATTAGTAGATGGTTGCTGTAGCTTAATTATCCGGGCGTCACAATTCTCCTCCACTATAAGAAATCTCGTCCCGAGATTTAGGAGGTAGTGAAAGGGGGGAAGGTTTGGTAACGAATCTAGCGGGTCTTCTCATCCTGGCTTGCTCTTCTCGACGAGGCCGGTCCAATACATTGGTGTCTTCATTTCTCTGCTTCAGGTCATCATGATGAAGTCGGTGTCCTTTCTTCAGGAACTCCATCGTACTTACGAAAGAATAAAGGGTGGGCATTCTGGGAGAAGGGACGTCGGCAAGGTTGACTATCGGGTCGACAACATCGAGGAAGGTGGCGGAAAGTAACTCTCGAATCGAAACTTAAGAAAATATCAAGAGCAGGTATCCTGGGAAGTTTCAAGCGAGCAGGAAATCGTCTGATGCCTGTTATAGGGCGTGAAAGGGTCAAGGCAACGGGAATAAGTATTGTGTCTGATATCAGACCTGAAGGTGGCTCGTGAATTACATACGAGACCACGCGCGAGGAACAACCTTAGGAACAGGGGGTGTACATGAGAGTCAGGTTTCGATCCAGTGGACCTGTGGGTTATGGGCCCACCATGTGGGTTGAAAGTAGGAAGGGTGGTGACATCTTGCACAGTCATGATAGCAAGGCATGTCAGAGGGTAGCTTGTCAGTTATATGTCAGCAACAACGTCGGTACCAAGGGCGAGGGACGAAGAGAACCATTTTCCTGCTCGTTTAACAAGGCGGACCAATAGGCAAAGTTCTCGTCCATCGGTGGCTACCGGAATATCATCAACAATAGTAACAGGGTCTCACTGACAGAGTTGTACTTCGCGGTATTTGCATATGGTGGGAATTATTTCTGCTTAGATCATATAATTCCCAAGAAAGGTCAAACAAAACCATGGAAAGGAAAATGTGATTTCTAGATTAAACAGAACAATGGAAAGGAAAATGTGTTTAAACACATATTTCATGGGTATATCCTTCCCAAGGACAAGCAGAGCACGATATCCATGATAGGATAATGTAGAAAACTCTTTAGGTAAGGGGAGAGAAATTTCAGGACATTACCCATACAACGGTGCTTGTATAATAGATAAAGAAAATTTAGCATTGTGCTTCCAATGTTCTTTATTGAAGCTTGGAGTACCACGAACATGCTTCGAGATAGCATTGACATGGTCCGCAAGCAAAGGTCAGAATTTGGATACACAAGAGATCCATCAGGGACATCTTATAGAATAAGCCTTACAATTTCCACATGGAAGAATGGCTAACCTTGCTAAAAGGAAGAACTATAACAACGGGTCCTCCGGCCATGTGTGCTAGGCATGACATCACCTTACTAGGTCATATAAGGACCTTTATAACTCTTGGAAACTATAATCTAACCATCATATCTGATGGAGGTTCAATTTCGATTGGCGTCAAGGTAACTCAGACTTAGGATGCCTGAGAAGAAAAAGGATCAACCTAATTCGATGAGATGGCATTGCAAGATTCTCGGGAAATGAACTATGGAAGCAAGTTCCGAAATAAGAGACCAAGAAGAAGACGAGGGTGTGGCTGATGGACTCAGCGAAAATTTATCAAGAATTCCAACAAGATGGATTTCCACAATTATGTGAACAAGGAGATAATATTTGTCAGATCAAATGGTATAATATACTGATGTATGTTCGAGGAAAACATCCACAGTTAAACATTGGTTGAAAGGTGCACTTGAAATGCGGGCTGGGTTGCACGACTAACATCAGAATGGCGATTTAGCAACCAGCACACCAAATTGGAATTATTGTGCATTAACATTGAAGCAATAGGCTTGCTAGAGATATCAAATTCTCACAACATAGTTCACTCAACACGGGGGCCAAGAAAAGAATGGTGATGGCAAGAAGCATCACAATACCAAGAATTTCTTAAGAGGTGGTGAAATTCTAACAACATTCTTGAGATAAAAGATGGTAACACTCCAAGCTAAAGAAGAACAAATGTTGGATAGCAAGGAAGTCAAGGTATAACCCAGGACATGAACAAGTTTGGGTTGGAGGGAAGGCAATAAAGTGGTCGATGGCAACACAAATCAGCAAGGGCAAGGATGGTATTTCTCATCATGAATTCAACTGATATCCTGGAAGAGCTCAGAATGTTCATGATGATCACGACATAGTTGTCGAGAAGTTTCATGAAGATGTAATCGATCGACGATGACATCAAGTCAAAGGAATGATGAAGCGAAATGTTCTTGGGACCATGAGTACGACACAAACTCGAATTCAAGATTGTCGTTCAAGATGGAACGATAAGACGAGGAAATCAGCGTAAGCTTAGCTCATCATCGAAAGTTGTGCTCCGGGAAGAAGGACCAGGTAGCACAGTTAAAATTTAGCACGATAAGGATATAGCCAATCAGGCTAGGAATGAATTGAAGGATTATTAAACTCATAAGCAATGAAAATTACTTAGAGTTATCGTATCGGAGCGCGGAATCGACTCACTTATCGATGATCTCGGTTGACGACAACCCAGAACCCGTGGAGTGACTATGACGGGGAAAGGCACTATTTCATCAGAAATGCATAAGATGTAGTGCAATCGGTTGATATCCTCGAGATACCAGGGGGGTAATACTCGAAGGTAGATCAAAATAGAGGTTGGACTAGGGTATTGCTCTGCAGAAGACAAGTGCTTAAACTTGCACGAGAAAAGGTATTTAAAGGAGAACATGGTCGGAACCACGATTGCAAAAGGCCGGATCCCAAATATAAGAACTTATACCAAGGGAATAATTAATTTAAGAGAAGCTTTAATGATAAGATCTACATCGTGTCCATGGGCATGAACACAAAGTTCAAGGTCGAATCCCACTTCTTCAATGCATAACCTTTCACTTCTCGCCTTCGACGAAGTTGTAGTGTTGAAATTTTATTTGACATAACATCAGTAGAGTATGACCCGTAGTAGTTTCCGGGTTCACATAGATTAGAAAAGGCATAGGTTCAACCCATTAGGACCTCTTAGGAACACATACCACAAACTTCAGGAGTAAATAACACAAGCTCAAAAGCAGAGCATGTTCGACAAGTCAGAGGATACAATTTACCGAAGGCATTATGTATCGAGGAAAGAACTTCTCGAGGTTTTTGTATATAAAGGACACTGTCGGATGATAATTCAACAAAGTATCAAACGGTCCATAATGGAGCTGATGTGAGCATCGGCACACAACCAGAGGGAGAAACAATGCAAAGGCATTGGATCATTGGAACAACTGACTAATTCAAAGCTCAAATGCAAAGGGATTAGGATTTCCAATTCATGGGATCAGAAGTAAACGCTCTAATTAAGGGTGGATAAGTTGAGTAGGCTTAGGGGTACAATCAATCGCAATTTGATTGGTCGAGATCCAGCTCATCTTTAAAATGACGTCTGAGCTGGAAGGTTGAATTCTAGGACCCGATTGAGGGCTGCGAGCATTCGCAACATATATAATTAGTGGACTCAAAATAATGATGGCATAGGATGCCAATAAGATTACCAGACTTATGGGATTAATCATAATGCTAGCAAGCAAGAATTTCAAGAGCATTAGGATGATGAGGATTTTTAAAAGAAAGAATGGTATTTCGAAAAAAAATTGTGAAATACCTGAATCAACTGGGGGTGAACGGATACTCAATAGGTGCAAGAATTATCCGTAGGGGTATTCAGGTCGCTTAGAACTGCAAGGCAGTAGACACAAGGTATTCTCATATCAATAGAGAGACAGATCAACTGGGCTAAAAGTAAGAACGACAGATGTATGTATTTATCCATAGGGATATTTCAGTGGTAGGGAATTGCAAAAGCAAAGGCACAAAGTCTTGAGAGAAAATCAGAGTGTATCTTTGCAATCCTTCGGTGCACCAAGCAATCATCTGGAGTGAGGGGCTCTCCGGGAGAAGTAGTTACGAGAACCTAGTGTTAGAGTTAGCAAAAATAATTTAACCCGAGTAGAAGAGAGATCGGAATCCCATAGTATAGACGAGGAATAAAAGATCCTACTACCACCCAATGGCGACGTGGGCCCGTAAGGCACACAGCCAAGTTAGTAAAAGTTTTGTAGTGACTAGACTCGACTTCTGCCTAGGAGTGTGGAAGGGGGATTCCTACAGGCAGTCGGCTCTGATACCAACTTGTGATGCCCCCGATTCAATCGTACACTAATCATGCACGCAAACGTGTACGATCAAGATCAGGGACTCACGGGAAGATATCACAACACAACTCTACAAGTAAAAACAAGTCATATAAGCATCATATTACAAGCCAGGGGCCTCGAGGGCTCGAATACAAGTGCTCGACATAAACAAGTCAGCGGAAGCAACAATATCTGAGTACAGACATAAGTTAAACAAGTTGCCATAATATGGCTAGCACAAACTGGGATACAGATCGACAAAGGCGCAGGCCTCCTACCTGGGATCCTCCTAAACTACTCCTGGTCGTCGGCGGCGGCCTGCACGTAGTAGTAGGCACCTCCAGTGTAGAAGGAGTCGTCATCGACGGTGGCGTCTGGATCCTGGGCTCCAACATTTGGTTGCGGCAACCTGAAAGAAAGGAAAGGGGGGAAAGGGGGAGCAAAGCAACCGTGAGTACTCATCCAAAGTACTCGCAAGCAAGGATGTACACTACATATGCATGGGTATATGTGTAAGGAGGCAATATCGATGGACTGAACTGCAGAATGCCAGAATAAGAGGGGGATAGCTAGTCCTATCAAAGACTACGCTTCTGGCAGCCTCCGTCTTGCAGCATGTAGAAGAGAGTAGATTGAAGACCTCCAAGTAGCATCGCATAGCATAATCCTACCCAGCGATCCTCCCCTCGTCGCCCTGTGGAAAAGCGATCACCGGGTTGTCTGTGGAACTTGTCTGGGTGTGTTTTATTAAGTATCTGGTTCTAGTTGTCATGAGGTCAAGGTACAACTCCGGGTCGTCCTTTTACCGAGGGACACAGCTATTCGAATAGATAAACTTCCCTGCAGGGGTGCACCACATAACCCAACATGCTCAGTCCCATTTGGCCGGACACACTTTCCTAGGTCATGCCTGGCCTCGGAAGATCAACATGTCGCAGCCCCACCTAGGCACAACAGAGAGGTCAGCACGCCGGTCTAAATCCTATGCGCGCAGGGGTCAGGGCCCATCGCCCATTGCACACCTGCACGTTGCATGGGCGGCCGGTGAGTAGACCTAGCAACCTCCATTAGAAAGGAAGTTGCGTTACACAGTCCAACCCGGCGCGCGCTGCTCCGTCGCTGACGTCAAGAAGGCTTCGGATGACACCACGACGTCGAGTGCCCATATCTTTCCCGCGTAGTTGGTTAGTGAATATAGGCCAGTAGCCAGACTCAGATCAAATACCAAGATCTCGTTAAGCGTGTTATTTTGAAGTAACCGCGGACGCCGACCAGGGCCAAGCCCACCTCTCTCCTAGGTGGTCTCAACCTGCCACGTCGCTCCGCCACATAGTAACAGTCGGGGGCCGTCGGGAACCCAGGCCCACCTCTACCGGGATGGAGCCACCTGTCCTTCCAGCCCCCACATCGAAATCACTTGCGGGTACTCAACGAGCTGACCCGACTTTAGTCACCATCTGTATAGTATGTATATATGTATAGTACAAACCCGTGATCACCTCCCAAGTGATCACGGCCCGATAGTATAGCAAGGCAGACTAACAAGAATGTAGGGCCAATGATGATAAACTAGCATCCTATACTAAGCATTTAGGATTGCGGGTAAGGTATCAATGACTGTAGCAACAATGACAGGCTATGCAACAGAATAGGAGTAACCGAACAATAACATGCTACACTACTCTAATGCAAAGCAGTATAGAGAAGAATAGGCGATATCTGGTGATCAAGAGGGGGGGCTTGCCTGGAAGCTCAGCCGAGAAGGAGGGGTCATCAACACCGTAGTCGTACTGGGTAGCAGCGGCGTCGGTCTCGGTGTCTAACGAGAGAAGTGGGGGAAGAAACAATAAATATAATGCAAACATAAGCATGACGGTGCATGACAAGATAATCCGCGGTGCTAGGTGTGCCCTAACACGGTAGGAGGTGATACCGACGAAGGAAGGAAACATCCGGGAAAGTATTCCCGGTGTTTCGCGTTTTCGGACAAATGAACCGGAGGGGGAAAGCTGCGAGTTCGGTGTGTTAGGGATGTGTGGCGGACGAACGGGTTGTGTAGCCAGATTTGTCTCGTCGTTCTAAGCAACTTTCATGTACAAAGTTTTTCCATCCGAGCTACGGATTAAAAGATATGATTTTCAGAAGAATTTATTAATTTCTAGAATTTAATTAATTATTTAAATTTATTCGAAATTGTATTTATGACATCAGCATGATGTCATGCTCATGTCAGCAGTCAATAGGAGTTGACTGGCAACCTGACTAGTGGGTCCCGTTGTCATTGACTAGACTAACTAATCATGATTAATTAGTTGTTTAGTTTGATTAATCAAAATTAATTAAGTTAATTAATTAATTAATATTCATTTATTTTATTATTTTTATTTTTATTTCCACTTCCGTTTTAATCAAAAGGGGCGTGGGGCCCCCTCGCAGTGGCCCATCGGGGCCAAGCGAGGCGAACACTAGCGGGCACTGGCGTGAGCGCCCGAACGGGCACGAGCCCGAGAGGGCGCTGGGCACGCACGACGCACACCGGCGCCGGCGGCCAGAGCCATTGTTAGGGCGTGGCGGAGCGGCAGCCAGTGAGAGGGGGTTCAGGAGGAGCGCCGGGCGGGTGCACGCAACCGAGGATGGCCGGGGCACGAGCGGGCGGGATGGCCGGCCGTGGCGGGCGGGACGGCCGGCCGTGGCGGCCGGAGATGGGGCGCGGGTGCGCCGGCATGAGGGTGCCAGAAGTGCGGCGAGCTACAGGGGGAACCGCGCCGCGGGGCTGTGGCAGTGGTGGCTGGGCATGGCGACGGCAGCAGGGAGCAGCGGCAGGGGTCGGCGATGAGCAGGCGGATGGTGTCGGGACTCGCCGTCCGGCGATGGATTGGCGCGCTGAAGAGGGCGTTCAAGCGCTGGCGCTCGTGCGCATCCAACAGGGCAAGCTATAGCAGTGGGGGGTGGCCGGAGCACGAGGGGGAGCAGAGCTCCGGTGTGGTCGTCGATGGGGGAGAGGGAGGAGATAAAGCCGGAGCCTCACCGCGGGCCGTAGGATCAAGGCAGCGGTTGTCGAGGAGGAGACGGAGACGAAGGCGATGCGGTGACGAGGTGCAAGCGGGCGAGGAAGTGTTCCGGCGACGTGGCCTTCGGCGAGGCGGCGGTGCACGGCGGCGTCGTGGTGGTGGCGACGGGGTCGGGGCGCGGCGTCGGGGCGGCCTTGGTCGATCCGGCCACGGAGCTAGACGACGGGGATGAAGGGGGCAACGGCGACGAGGGTGGGGCGTGGTGACGTGGTTCATTCCGGGCGGCGGGGTTGTTCCCCCGATACAGATCGGATCAGGAGGGGGAAGGAACGAGGGAGTGGGGGTCATGGGGTGGGTTAGGGTTTCGGGGGAGATAAGGGGAATGGGGGCGGCCGGTTGGGCCAGTGGGGGAGGCCGGCTGGGCTTGGCCTGGTGGCCAGCTAGGTCGGCCCAGCTGGGGAAGGCCTTTTTCCCTTTTTTTCTCTTAGGTTTTGTTTTTTGTTATTCCCTTTTCTTTATATTTATTTTCTTTTAATTTACAATTTGTTTTAGTTTTGTATAAAAATATATAATTAGCATCTACTTTAGTGTTTCAACATACCCCAATGCCACAAAAGAGTTTGGTGACAAAAATAAAATAGTTTAATATTTTATTAATTGTAAAAGGCATTTAACTAGTTGTTTTTGCTATTGTTTAAAATATTTTTAGAGTATTAAACCGTTTCTAAAAATGTGGTTTCTCCACCATACTTACCTATGCATTATTTGGCTCACCCCGAACATTTTAGTTTTAATATTTGAAAACTTTTATTGTTTGCTTGATTTTGAATTTGAATTTGAATCGGTTTCGAACTAACGCGAGATTACCATCAGTAATCGAGGTGACGTGGCATCATTAGTAGATGGTTGCTGTAGCTTAATTATCCAGGCGTCACAGGCAAATACTGCTTTCTGGTTTACAGGGCTATACTAGCAAGTAGTTGTACGTACTAGTACAATAGTGGGCTCACATAGCAATTTTGTCTCATGCAAGAGCTTGGCTATATGCGTGCTCCAATGTTCGCAACTGCAATGTTCGGTTTGCACTTGGCTCTTCGCCTCTTCGAGAAGACGAACAATGATGTTACTACTACTACTTCTACAGTGTCGAATCCACTGCTGCATGTTCGTCCACCGTGAGCGGGACGGATAGCTTGTTGTAGGAGTACTACTAAGCAAAGGCCTGTCCTCGTTTGCGAGCAACAGCGCGCATGGGCGAGGGAAAAGGCGTGTAGTAAAATCAAGCTTCTCCTTGTTCTATGAGTTGACACGACACATCATAGCACTGGCCCCACATGCTTGCCTCTAAACTTGGCTGAAAGACCAGCAGTGTACAATATATTTGCTGCAACCTCTAACATTTACCCACCACAAATTAAAATATATGTGGAGGTATGCATCGTTCTGATGCAGAGGCCGGGGAGTCCCCCCTTTTCGAAAAAACAAATTAAAATATATATTCCTGTCTTGACCAGATGAGCGTGCAAACTACAATCACCAGGGTGACAGGTAGGGCCACAAGACTATTTTAAATTTTTAAAAAAACTTCGAGACGGCCACATAGCATGAAGCCGACCCCAACGATTTTAAGCTTACAGGCACGGTACACGCTATTTAGACTACTCTACACATGAAACTGCCACACGAGCGTCCGGGCTGTGCTTGGCTCTTCGCCTCTTCGGGAAGTCGAACAATGATGGTGTACTACTGCACTGGAGGAGTACTACAGTATGCTTCTGGCCATCTGACACCGATTGAACTGCTGCATGTCCACCGCGTGCGGGATGGAGAGCGTGTAGCGAAAGCTTCTCCTAGTCTTGCCAGCCACCACACTCATGGGCGAGGGAGGGACGCTCCTGTCTTTGCGTGTATGACAGGTGGGCTCGACAGGTGTGTGGCCAACCTGTCATATAGCCAAAGGCAGGTGCAGTTAAGTCCGCGAGGGAGAGGATAATCAAACTTCTTGTTGATGTACGAGTTTTTTGCGACACATCAAAGCACTGCACTCGATATATTTCAATAATTTAGGGTTACCGATGCATTAATTACAACACATGCATGCATGTCGTGACTCTCCTTTTGATACTTGCATGTGTTGATTTAATGCACCTTGAAGTAGTACTCCCTCCGATTCCTTTTACTTTGCGTATAACTTTTTCTTGTTTTTCTCAGATTAGTCTGCGCGTCCGCGTTGGTTTCCATCTGTGCCCCCGCTCGATTAGTTCTTCCCCCATTAGTCGCGCCAGTTTCCAAAGCAGAAAATGGCTACAGGCAAACGCGTGCAGCGACGAATGCGGCTTGACCGCCTGGGGAAGCCAACTCAAGCGAAAAGGAAGGAGGACCAGCCAACCATTGCATGCGCATTTACTATTGATATTTATGCAGCTTACTCATACGCAGGGGCAAATTTGTCCAGAAAACTCAAACTACTACCTTCCTTGGTATGCGGGAGGACAGTTATGTGCAGAGTATAAAATATGTGACGGTAAAGCTTTGTAATGCCCCGGCCCAAGCGAGAGATGGTTGTGCACGAGGAGGGCGAGATCATGCAGACGGAATAGGAACCGACGAGGGAGCTCACTAAGGTCTCGATGGACCTCACCGTGCTCCACTGCCCCTTGTGCCTCCGCCCCTTGACGCCTCCAGTGTATGAGGTTCGAATACACCTCGTCCATTCGACTGATTGAGCAAGGTGCAGGTTTCTTGATTGATGTGATGTTCGATTGATTTCTGTAGTGCAAGGGAGGGCATCTGGCCTGCGCGGACTACCGCGTCGAGCGCCCCGGGAACCATTGGCAGTGCCAGAAGTGCGAGCGCGGTGATGGCTTCGACGTGCGGAACACGGCGGTGGACGTCGTCGTTTCGTCGCTGAGGGTGGAGTGCCCGCATGAAGGCTGTGGGCTCTACGTCACTTACCACAAGCTCGCCGATCACCAGAGTGTGTGTCCGCTCGCGCCCTGCAAATGCCCCGTGCCCGTCTACTGCTACGAAGGCCCGCCGCCGGCGCTCTACCACCACATCAGCAACGCGCATCCCATGCCCGTGCACAGGATCCAGTACGGCAAGGTGCTCCGACTGCAAGTGCCACTGTCGGAGCCACGGCTCTTGCTGTTTGCGGAAGAGGACCGCCGCGCGTTTTTCTTGGTCGGCAGCGTGCTCGACATCGGCGCGCCTATCATCGTCTCGGTCATCTGCATCAGAGCGGGGGCGTCCCCACTGCCGCACTACTTGGCCAAGCTGTGGGCGAACGGCCCGCCGGGGGAGCCCAAAGGCACGACCGACGCCATCAAGGTGGAAATGGAGGTGACAAGCAGCAAGGATCCCGGCGATGTCGACGTGCAGCAGCTGACCTTCTTAATAGTTCCGCCCAAGCTGCTGGCCGGGGCTAAGCTTGTATCCCTCCATATTCAGATTGACAAGCTCACGTCCTAAATGTTTTGACAGTGCCTTCTGTTTATCTTAGTAATATGCTAATATAGGGATTACCTTGGTCTACTTTAGCTTAAGAAATGGTGGGTTTTGGTGGCGATGCAGCAATTACTTCGACATCAGATCAGTAATTTCTAACAGTCGAACGGATATTTTGTGTCTGTTGGATATAAAGTTCCTTTGGGTAAGAAGCACTACTTGTCATCAAAATGGATAAAAGGAGATGTATGTAGACGTATTTTAGTTCTAGATATGTCCCTTTTTATCCATTTTGATGACAAGCACTCCCTCCGTTCCACAATACATGCCTTCCATTTGTCAAAATATAGATGTATCTAGACATGTTTCAGTATATAGGTACATCCATGATAGAGCCAATCGGATGGTTGAGAACACTACAATTCGTAGCTACAGATGCGTGTGTGACTCCCAGATGCAGAGGCCGGGGGTCATCATCCTCCTTTTCGAGAAAAAATAGACGTGTGTGTGAGAGGACGAGTGCGTGCATGCGCCTCTAATCTTCCTGTATAACGTACTACTAAACTCAGAGTACAAGTTTTTCTGGGTGGCACGATGGTGCGTGCGAGAAGTCCCAAGAGATAGGTTTAATGCGTCTGGAAAAAGGACTAGCCTAGAGCTCGCCACGCGGGTATTCCTGTCGAACGCCCCATTAACCGTAAGATATGTATACGACGGTGCCAGTTATTGCACATACACAGCAGTACTCCCTCCTTTCCGGTTTATGGTGAGTGGTGGAATATTTTTTGTAGTTTGCAAAAGCACCTAATTACTCCACGCTATATTGAATTGCAGACCTGTTCACACCGATCACAACCTAAACGATTTCCCACTTAGGAGCGTATTAGTACCACGAATGCATCAGAGATGTCCCGCCGCGCCACGGCGGCCTAGAAAAATTTCTCGCGGGCAGGCGGCGACTGTTACAGACGCATGCATGCAATCGTCCATAGCCAGATGGATCAGATCTCCGGCTTGGCGAGGTTGCAGGACGACGTGAAAGCCTCGTTTGAACAGGCTAACGACGTCATCCGGCAACTAAGGGAGGGCAATGAGAGGCTCTGGGCCGAGCACGACCTGCTGAGGGAGAAGATCGTCCGAAGTGCAGACCAACAGGAGGAGACCAGTGCCTTGTTGAAGAGGACCGGCGTCATCGTCAAGAAACTTATGAAAGAGAATGACATGCTCCGCAACGAGCGCCAAAGGCTGGTGGAGGAATCCGTGGATGTTCTCAAGCAGTGTCTTGAGGACACGAAAGAGGTCATCACCGCTCGCCGCAGAGACTAGTTCCCGCGGCCTACAGCAACGCATCAAGAAAGTAGATATCAGCGAGCCAGATCCTTGTCTTCCTTCTTCTTTTGCCCTTGTGTATTTCGGGCGTAGCCGCATGTGGCTTTTTTAATTATCTTTCTAATTATGTAAGACAATTAATCGTCCTTATCTTTCCATGGAAGATCAATGTTGCGAGGCTGGAATGAAGAAAACTCTTGTTGTGGCGACCCTGGCATTGCTGTTCTTCTAGTTGTTGTTGGGCTTCCTTCAGTTTCCTGGTTTCTTTTGATGTAATAATCGGTTTAGGATGTGGATTGTGTCGTCGGTTGTGAAATGTTGGGTTCTAGCGCGGATGTTTGGCCTTTGTTGGCCTCTTGGGATGTTGCGATTTCAATCTGGTACTCCCTCCGTCTCATAATGTAAGACGTTTTTGACACTAGTAGTATAGTGTCAAAAACGTCTTATATTATGGGACGGAGGGAGTAGCTTTTAGTCCTTCGTGTTAGGCTGGAGTTGTGCTAAACTTCTTGTGAATTGTGGTGGTTTTCAGTAATGAAAATCGGAAGGGGCAAGCCCTTCTTTGATAAAAAAAATCGTCCTTATATATTCATCGGTCTTGCTATAAGTCGTAGTAGATGCTATATAGGTCCGTCGGATCTTACATCAAGATCCGTGCTTTTAGATTTTCCTTTTTCTCTCTTAAATCTCAGTCGAGTGAGACATAGCAACACCATTAAACAGAGGCTCGGGCGCCATTAATGGAGACCTTGGGAGAGAGGTGGACGGCAGATGGAGGTCAAAGGGTTCTCCTCCCGATAAGCACGCGCAGGGGTCTGATCGCACGCCTCTCATACTCAAATAGTACCCTGCACGGCGCCTCCTAGCTAATAAAAAATGGGGACGCGTGGCGGCACGTAAATGGAACTAGTAAGTAGAATGCCCATGGTTTCAATAATACTTGTGTTTCTGATTGTAATGTGACAGCACTTGTTCCAAAATGACTTTGTTGATTGTTAATGTGTGCGCCTTCACAAATCGGACTGCAAATTTACCACAGCATGTTGGTGCCATGTCATGGCACCAAGCCAAGTTTCATTATTTTCATGCATGTTTTGGATTTACAGGAATTAAAAAACTAAGTTTCTCAATGTTTCCAACCCAGCCACGACGCCCAGAATTTTGAATTTCATTCCCATTTCTTGCATGGAACCTAGAAATTTACCCGAGGACACACATGTGATTTTTCAACCAACTTTGGTGCACTGGAACATGTGCTTGTATTTCAAATTTGAATTATGCACACAAAGGTGACACGTTCCCTCCCAGAACCACGAGCCTTCTTGAGAGAAGCTCCGATTTGCAAGAAGCTTATACCAAAATGTGTTCCTATTCGGCCAAAAAAAATTACCACAGCATGGTACTACCATGACATGACACCATGCCAAGTTTCATGATTTTAAAACCAAGTTTCTCAATGTTCTTGACCGAGCCACAATGCCCAGATGTTTGAATCTTATTCTCATTTTTTGCATGGGAGTAGAAATTCACCCGAGGACACAAATGTGATATTTCAACCTAACTTTAGTGCACGGGAGCACGTGCTTGTAGTTCAAATTTGAATTATGCACATTAAATGACCAAAAACTCAATTAATGTGTAAATAAGGCCAAACAAAGCCGGAATAATTCCAAAATTTAATAGGGCACTCATGTAGTTCAATGTTGCCTTTGTAAATAAACTCAAGGGGGACAACGTATATCGTTTCGCACTCAAAGGTGACACGTTCCCTCTCAGAACCACGAGCCTTCTTGAGAGAAGCTTCGGTTTGCAAGAAGCTTATACCAAAATTTGTTCCTATTCGGCCATTTTTTTACCACAACATGGTAGTACCATGACATGACATCCATGCCAAGTTTCATGATTTTCAGACGTGTTTTGAATTTACAAGAATTTTAAAACCAAGTTTCTCAATGTTCTCTGCTGAGCCACGATGCCCAGATGTTTTAATTTAATTCTCATTTCTTGCATGGGGACCTAGAAATTCACCCGAGGACACAAATGTGATTTTTCAACCAACTTTGGTGCACGAGAGCATGCGCTTGTAGTTCAAATTTGACTTATGCACACTAAATGACCAGAAAATCAATTAATGTATAAAAAACGACAAATGAACCCGGAATAATTCCAAAATTTAACATGGCACTAATGTAGTTCTATGTTGCCTTTGTTAAGA
>NC_057813.1:122829726-122834107 GCF_018294505.1 Triticum aestivum | reverse complement strand
CAGCGTATATCGTTTCACACTCAAAGGTGCCACGTTCCCTCTTAGAACCACGAGCTTCCAAATCGGCCCAATTTTTTACCACAACATGTTAGTGCCATGACATGACACCATGCCAAGTTTCATGATTTCTAGCCGAGTTTTGGATTTACATGAATTTAAAATCTAAGTTTCTCGATGTTCTCGACAGAGTCATGACGCCCAGATGTTTGAATTTCATTCTCATTTCTTCCATGGGACCTAGAAATTCAACCAAGGACACACATGTGATTTTTCAACCCACTTTGGTGCACCGGAGCATGTGCATGCAATTCATATTTAGATTATGCGCACTAAAAGTCCAGAAACTCAATTAATGTATAAAAAGGTCAAATGAACCCGAAATAATTCCAAAATTTAACAGGGCACTCATATAGTTCTATGTTGCCTCTGTAAATAAAATCAGGGGGGAGGCAGTGTATATCATTTCGCACACAAAGGTGGCACGTTCCCTCTCGGAACCACGAGGCTTGTTGAGAGAATCTCCGGTTCTGCAAGAGGCTTATACCAAAACTTGTCCCAATTCAGCCAAAAATTATACGTATGAAAACAGGGTTTAGATTATCCCGAACATCTCGCTACCTAGACCAATAATGTACTATGATTTGAATTCAACATAAAATGGATACAGATATTTGAATTGGAGAGCGTATGGTACATGTAGTTCATAGTGAAATATGATTACTGCTATATGCATGTCTTTTTGTTATCAAGATAATATTTAAATTATTGTATAACTTGACAAAAATCGTATTCAAATAAGGAAAATTGATTCAAATTTAGTCCATATGGTAGACGACAATATATATGTTCACATGGTGGAGTAAAATGTTCATATATGATGGCAGATCAAAATGTACGACTACATCAATTATAAACCGCAAGGTCACCTAATGATATATTCGAATTCAACATAACGTGGATTCAAAAATTGAAATTCGAGATCATGGCATCTGTAATCATATAAAAAGGGACATTACTCTTTCTTTGGTGGGAATTGATTTGTTTTTTGTTGTTGTTGAGGGAAGTGCGAATCGATTTGGTACTGTGCAGGGTAATCTTGTTCTCCCGATTTTTTTACATTTTCCTTGTAGTTTTTTCAATGGCGTCTATAGCAAGATAGTAAAAGGGGACATGACTCTCTTGTGTCTTGTATGATTTTTACACGTTAAGTTTGTTCTGCCGGACAAGGAATCCGCACCTTGTTATCCCGAAATTTTCAAGCTCGAGTATCTTTTGTCTCACCTGCTTTGAAACTCCCGCTTCTTCAACCCGCGCCGCGCCTTGTTATCCCGAAATTTGGACACGTGCGAGAACTCCCTCCTCATCCGAAATCGCTCCCGCAGCCCAGACACGCAAAATTCCCCTTCCACCCCTCAGTCGGAAATGAACCGGTGGGGGTACGCTGGTAACTTACCCTACATTTTGGACAATCGCGTCCCTAAGCTTGGCTCCCCCCTCCCCCTTCGCCCCCATTCATACACCGAGGCCACCAAAACCTGCGAAACCCCACGCTCCTCCGTCGGCCTCCCGACCGCCGCCCAGCCGGAGACTCTTCCCGACTACGTCGTCCACCGCAACAGCTCGCCGTCCCTCATCCACCACACCGGATGAGGATCCATTGTCGATCTTGTCCTCCCGCCGGATCAGCCGCCCCGTCCTCCACCTCCAAGGAGCTGCCCCGACGTTCGCCTCATCTATCGCGCCACCTCAATCCCCATAGCGCCGTCTTGACCTGCCCCACCGGAACCGCATCACCCTCACCAATTCCTCCGATGAAGCCGAGGCCAACTCGGCGCCACCAAGGAGGTTCTGCACTCACCACTGCATTTTATCTTTTATTCAATCTCACGGGGCTACCGGTGCTCGATACCGAGCAGACATGGCGTCTCCATCGATGGCGCCGTTGCCGGCCACATCATCCACGGCATCTCTCCCCCATGTCGTTGCTTCCTCGGCGGCGACTTCCACAATGGCACTAGCTGCAGCTGCTCCGGCTCTCACTTGCGTTGTGGCTCTGTTCTTGCTGCTGGTCGCGCTGCTGCACTGCTCCTGCTTTTGTCCGTGCTGCAGCTCTGCTCTTGATCTCGCTTGCGCTGCTGCTGCTATTGCACAACCTCCGGTAGCTACAGGAGTTGCTGCTTTAGCACTCGCTCGCGGTGCTACTGCATGACTTGCTCTCTGCTAGTGCGTTCCCTGCTCGAGCGTTTGCTAATTTAGATCACTGCTTCTCTGCTACTAGTGCTCGAACGCCCTAAACATCTATTGCAATGCTCTGTTACTAGGTCAATCAGTTTCGACAGTAAAATTCAGTTTCGACTGTGAAGTTCATTTTCTTCAGTTAAGTTCAGAGTGAACAGTACTTACAGCATCTGTCGGAGCAGTCGTGGCGCGGCTGATGCTTTTTACATCTAGCACTTTTTGGTGATGTATTTTACATCATCTATTGCAGATGATATTAGGGTCCCACTTCAGATTAAAGTTGTCTGTCTTGTCATGCTTCAGCCTCGTCGCCGTACACCTTAGCGGAGCTGCTCCAACGACGGAACCGTCCATCACAGCGGAGCAGTACCCTCGGCACTGTTTCCAGAGGCCTCGGATCTTCTTCCCCGCCTCCGACAGTCACACCAGCATCATCACCATCCTCCACATCCAACCCAATGATGTTGTGGTCCACAAGGCTATGCCAAAGAGGTTGTACACTCGTCGCATCACTCTGTTTCTCCATTCCTCTGTTCTTCCAATTCATGTGAGCCAAACACCCAGGTTGATTGAAATCCTATGTTTCCAAATGCTCTGTTTTGCACGTGCATTCCTATCCTATTCCTGTGTTTTTCCTGTCCCTGCATTTATAGAATCCTCCAATTCTAAGGAGCCCTTAGAGATTTACTTCATTTTCAGATTGGCGTCAAAGAAAACTCTATGTGTTATGTCCTGCTCCTGCCGTGCCATCATCCATCCCACCTGAGGTGCACCATCGACAGAAGCGTTCACTGCAGCAGAGATCCCCCCTGCAGACTTTCTTTCGCCGCCTCAGATCATCTTCCCTGTTGCCGGCAGTCACCCAACTGCATTACCATCATCGACTGAGCAGATGAACCTGAGGACTACACAGTTCCGGAATAGAGGTCGCAGTCTTTTGTGTTTGCTTACGTTATACATTGGTTATTATTACCTGCTACTTTATCGTTCAATCTTGAGTTTTGAATTGCCCATGGGTCTCATATCGAGCCAGCAACGAATATTATATGTCTACTATCTGGTTCATCTGGGGTCTTCTATGTGGTTCATGTTGGGTGGGCAACAAACAATAGATGATCCATTGTCTATCTTTTTAAACTGAAGCTATAATCTACCTGTTATCATTAGTTTTGGATCCATCCACTCGTTTGCTACCATCAATCTTGATTTTTGCATGCACCCCTTAGGCCTTACAAAAATCTAACTATTTTTTTATTATGCATGTCAGATATTGTACACAATCATACTGAACATGTAGAGAAAAAGAGAAGACCATTGTGTGCGAATATAATGTCATGCAGACGCTGCTCCATGGTTGACGAAGTGCCCCCCCCCCTCTCCTGCATTTCCAGATTGTATTCCAGAGGAAGATAACTGTTCAGATGGAGATTCAAAAGGAGCCGACCATGCCTATTTACCACCTGAGGTGTTTGGTCTAACCTGGCATGCTGATGTTGGTCATATCATGCATATGGCGCCTTGCATTGCTTACATTACACATCTTATATGTCATTAGCTTAGTTTAGATTTGCTTTGTGTGAATGTCACCTGTTTGGTTTCTATATCATACTCCCACCATTCCTAAATATTTTTCTTTTTAGAGATTTCAACAAGTGACTACATATGGAACAAAATGAGTGAATCTACACTCTAAAATATGTCTATATACATCCGTATGTGGTAGTCCATTTGAAATCTCTAAAAAGACAAATATTTAGGAACGGAGGGAGTATATGGGAATTATGCAATGCCATCTTCTTTAGCCAGGCATCATATACGTGAATCACGCAATGCCATCCTGTTTAGCCAGTCATCGTATATGTGAATTGTATCATGCCATATTTTTTTCCATAATGTATTCCATTTTTCAACAATGTTTATACATTCATCTACTCTTCCTGTGCATCAGCCATTTGAGTCGGTCATGGGAAAATCTGGAGTGAAAACAAGGTCTTCTGAGCAGTCAGTGCTACCTGTCGATGCAGATTTCTTGCTGGTTACAAATAGCTCCTCAGAGGAGGATTTGGAGAGAGATGACCAGTCATATCCCCCCCCCCCCCGAGGTGCATGCTCTAACTTGGCTGGGTTATATTGCTCATATCAT
>NC_057813.1:122823814-122829363 GCF_018294505.1 Triticum aestivum | reverse complement strand
ATCATGCATATGGTGTCTTGCATTGCCATGCCATCTGCTTAGATTAGACCTTATTTGTGTGAATGGCTCTTGTTTGCTTTCTATATCAGATATGTGAATTATGCAATGCCATGTTTTTCAGCTAGTTATCATATATGTGAATTATGCACCGCCATGGAGCCAGGCATCATATATGTGAATTATATCATGCCATCTTTTTTTCATTATGTATTCCATTTGTCGACAATCTGTGTATATTGAACTACTCTTCATGTGTATCAGCCATTTGAGCCGGTTATGGAAAAATCTGGAGTGAAAACAAGGTCTTCAGAGAAGGCAATGGTACCTGTTGAAGCATATATCTCGATGGTTACAGGGAGCTCCTCAGAGGAGGATTCAGAGACAGATGACCAGTCCTATATCCCACCTGAGGTGTACGCTCTAAGTTGCAATGTTTATATTTCTCATATGATGCATATGGTGTCTTGCATTGCTTAGTTTAGACATCATATGCACAATATTGAATTCTATCTACTTAGTTTAGAGATCATACATGCGAGTGCTAGCTGCTTAGTATATGAATCAATCATGTCAATTATATCATGCCATCCTGTATACTTAGACAACATGTATGTGAATTATTTCATCCCAACCTATTTTAGAAAGACATCATATAGTTTTGTAATGTCATCCTGTTTAGGTACTCATCATATGTTGAATTATGCCATTATATACTGTTAAGTTATCCATCATATATCTGAAAATGTGTCATGCTATCCTGTTTAGTTAGGCATCATATATGTGAAATTGTGTCATGCTGTCCTGTTTGGTTAGACAACATATATGTGAATTACCACATCTGTCTATCATACAATGTCTATACGTTCAATTTCTTTTCTTGTTTATCAGCCATTTGAATTGGAGGGGGTGATGGCAGTATCTAAGGGAGCAAAAACCCGTTCTTCACAAAAGACAGTGCTACCCGTAGATGCAGATAGAACCATGGTTATACTGGCCCACAACCTAGCCCCACCACACATAATCGAGACTCTTCCAAATTGCACACTTACACCGTTGGGCAGAGAACCAGCTACAACCCATCTAACCGCAACCCCAGCAGATAGTAACCCACTTATAGTTGACAAAGCACCATGTCCACCACAGAGTACCCCCACATGAGCAGTTTGTAAAGCTACTGCAGTGCCCAAAGCACGAAGACTACCACAGCTAACCCAAACTCCACATTTAAAGCAGAAGAGCAACTATTCTCAGGTCAGATTCCGTAGCTATGGTCCATACTCCTTTGCTGTTGCATCACTGTATTTACTCATAACAACTACTTTTGAATTTGAAGGATCCAATTGAAACTCCAATGGCGCAACAGGTATGTTTTAAACCTATTTCTTTAACTGGATTGTTGTTCTAACTTCTTGCTCTATGTTGATTTCAGTTTAAGTTGTATAAACAGTTATGTTCTCATGTGATGCACATTACAAGTGCTGCCAATGCTGTGTAGTTTCTCACATTTATATTCTGTCTATGCTGATGTGTCTTAAAAATATATGAGTTGAACTGTGTCTCTATCTTGATTAGGGAACATAAACTAGAATGATATGGACAATACAGTGACCATAGTACAATGATATATGTTTGTTTCATGTTGTTATCATGTCCACCTTACTAATGAACCAGTTTACCAAAATGAGTTTGGTATACTACAAGCTAAACCTGTGATGTGTCTGCTTGTTTCTCTTGTAGTATGCAAACAAAATATTGGAGAAGAGCACCCCACTATACAATGGTAGAGAAAGTAATGCAGATAAGGTTCAAGATAGTGAGACAACCTTGTTGGTCTCCAAGAAAGGTGATAAAAACGATCTTGTAGACAGTGAGAAAACCCCACAGTCCTGCGTTGATGTAGTGTTCAAGTTACTAGCTAGTACCGCTGGCACAAGCTCTTCGAACTCACTGCCTGAATCACTTCGGCTTCTTCAGTCTCAGCTACCAGCTGAAAGGCATCAGTCAGCTATGCTGTGGCAAGAAGCCGAAGGACTGAGGAAGTCCCTGCGGAATTCAGATGCGTACTTTCTTGTGCAACAGCAAGCGCTGGAGGATTTAAGCGCCAAACAAGAGAAAGTTAATAAGCTTGCTAAGCATCTTGCCAGCATTATGGGTACCCAGGATATTGTTTCTTGAACTCTTCTGAAGTGGTTTCAGTTCTGGACTTGTTTTGCTGCGGCATTTATATGCTGCTGTGTTCCCTATATTTGCACTGGTGGTGAACTTTGATGCCCAGTGGATGTAATATGTGTAATAGCCGTGATAGCCTAGCATAAGTTGCTTGCTTATTTATTTCCTTGTTGTCTTGTTTATTTGTTTGCTTGTAGTCAGTGCAGTTCTTTTTCCGCGGTTTGGTAGTGGCTGCAATAACCTATTTTTTGAAACTAGGCCACAATAACCATGGGCTAATATTTACTGTAGTGACACTGGGCCTCCTACGGGCCATAGAAACAGTGGGCCTTCTACGGGCCGTAGAAATAGTAGGCCTTCTACGGGCTGTAGAAACATTGGGCCTTCTACGGGCCATAGAAATAATGGGCCTTCTACGGGCCGTATCATCAATGGGCCTTATACGGGCCGTATGATCGATTGGCCAAACATGGTCCAATAACAGGCCGCATTATGGTCGTAAAGGGGCTAGAGTTGAATCGTCCGTTCATGGGCCGACCATAATGGGCCATCGTTAATATGGTGTATTTGATGACGCTATGAAAACGGCCCAATGTATTAACGGACCACAAACGGGCCGACTGTAACCACGGGCTGAATTTGGCCCACAAGCAGAAAATGACAGTAACGGGCCGTAAGTAAACGAATGCTCGAAATGAGCCCAAGAATAAATGGGCTTTGAGAAGGCCGAAAGATAACATGGGCTGGAAACATCCCAACTGAATAACGGGCCCTTAATGGGTATAAAGTGATACACTGTTCATTACGGGTCAGTTTCACCACGGGCCGTTAATGGGTCTAAAGTGATACACTGTTCATTGCGGGCCAGTTTCACCACGGGTCATTAATAGGCCAAGAGTTACATAGGGCCTCATATGGGCCGAAAGACGTCATGGGCCATACATGGGCTAGAAGTGAGAATAGGATGGAATCATATTGGATGGCCCAGATGATGCTACTAGGCCTAATTCAGAGAGGGCATAACGGGCCTTGGGTTAGCGGGCTGTAAATGGGCTATATGCGAACAGGCCGTTAACAGGCTTTCCATGGGCCGGCCCGTCACCTTTTGACCAAGTCAAACGGGCCGGCCTTTTCACAGGAATGGGCCTCTGTTGGGTCGTGCCACATGTCGACGTATCATAGGCGCCATCTGTCCAATGAGTGGATGACATCTGTCAAAACAACGAGCCGACACGTGTTTCCTCCAGTCAATGATGATTTTACACGTGGAAAATCCCCATTGGTCGAGGCTGTTAATGGGTTATCGGATCCAAAACCTGACCCGATAGCTTAACGGCGTTCCGTTACGGTGGATGCCACGTGTCGGTCACCCTTGACGAAAGCACTTCTGTGACGCACGATTTATCGTCATGGAAGTGGACACTTCTGTGATGATAATTTTGGTAATGTCATGGAACACTTCTACGACAGCACAGGTATGACTATCTTGATTCTGTCATAAAATCGTCATGGATGTACATGCATGACAAAAAATGTGACCTACTGTGACAAACACGTATCATCACGGAAGTGTATTTTTTTGTAGTGAAGCACCATGTTCAAGTAGGGATTACAGCGGGGTGCAGGAGAGTGGACCGCGTAAAAGAGATGAGGATGGTGATGATTATGGTGATGTTGATGAATACGATCACCACGGCGATGATTTCCCTCCCGATGGCACTCCCGCGCCACCGAGAGAGAGGAGGAGAGGTTCTCCCCCTTGTGCTTCCTCTTCCATGGCCTCCCCACTGGTTGGGGAGAGGTTCTCCCTCTGGTCCTTGGCCACCATGGTGATGATGGCCCCTCCGAGATCCTTCCCCATGGCCTCTGGTGATGATGGGCCCCTCCGGCATGGTGCCAGAGAGGGCCTAGATTGATTTCTCGTGGCTACAAAGGCTTGCGGCGGCGGAACTTCCAATCTTTGTTATGTTCTGGAGGTTTGGGTATTTATAGGAGAGATTGGCATTGAGAACAAGTCAAGGGGGGGCCATGGAGAGTCCACAAGGTAGGGGGCGTGCCCTAGGAGGGAGGGGCGCCCTCCACCCTCGAGGGGCCCATGGGACTCCCCTCCCGTAACTCTTTGTTCCAGTATTTTTTATATTTTTCAAAAAAAATCTCCGTTGATTTTCAATGCATTCAGAGAACTTTTATTTCTGCACAAAAACACCACCACAGTAGTTCTGCTGAAAACAGCGTCAGTCTGGGTTAGTTCTAATCAAATCCTACTAAAATCATATAAAACTATTGTAAACATGGCATGAATACTTCATAAATTATAGATACGTTGGAGATGTATTAGCATCCCCAAGCTTAATTCCTGCTCGTCCTCGAGTAGGTAAATGATAAAAGAAATAATTTATGAAGTGTGAATGCTAGCAAGTGCTTAAGTTTGATCAATGATAGTTTCATCACTTTTTCTAGCATCATTATATTTCATAACAGTAGCTCAACTCATAAAACTTCTCATGATCAAGTAACAAGCTATTCACATGTTAAAGTATAGATCATAAAATTTCTTGAAAACTAACAAACCATGCTCTTAGTCATCAAACAATTGCAATTCATCTTATTTTCGGGGAGGGTCTATGTAAGAGCTTTGATTCAATAAACTCCACGTACTCAACTATCATTTAATCTTTCACAATTGCTAACGCTCATGTGATATTTATGGGTTCAAAGTTTTAATCGGACACAGAGAAAGATAGGGGCTTATAATATCGCCTCCCAACCTTTTACCTCAAGGGTAATGTCAAGAATAATACTTTATGAAAACCTACATCCAAGTGGATATATATATATATATATATATATATATATATATATATATCCGGATCGCTCCAACACAAAGTGCTTGCCAAAGGAAAAAGTGTAAAAAGGGAAGGTGATGATCACCATGCACTATAAAAAAAGAGACATCCTGACATTTTGGGCCGAACGAAAAAAAAAATATGTCATACATATGACACTTCTATGACGATAATTGTGACAAAACCCCGTATCATCATAGATGTGGTGGGCTCCTACTTCTATGACAAAAAATCTTGACAGAAAATGGGCTTTTCGTCCTGGGCGGGCCGGAGACGCAGCTGCATGACATTCTTTGGGCCGTCCATGATGGAAAGAACCATGGTAGAAGCGAGGGCGAGGAAAATTTCGGGGAGTTCCCGGTTACGGTGGGAGGCATTGGCTCAAACTGAGCCCAAGCGAGGCGTTGGGCTCTAACTGAACTCGAGCGATTGCACTGTAGGCTACGCGTTACTGAACCCGAGCGATCGATCGATGGCTGTTAGCTGAACCCGGTCGAGCGATTCCTTCACTACTGCTACTAACTGAAGCCAATC
>NC_057813.1:122822645-122823473 GCF_018294505.1 Triticum aestivum | reverse complement strand
CACAAGTCTGTTTTGTCCGTTTTGCGGTACGCCACACCCCTCCCGATCAACAGGACCCCCATTTCGACCGTAGGAGGTCCGTTTCCTCCGTTTTGCGGTACGCCACACCCCTCCCGATCAACAGGACCCCCCTTTCGACCGTAGGAGGTCCATTTCGTCCGTTTTGCGGTACGCCAGACCCCTCCCGATCAACAGGACCCCGTTCCGAACGTTGGAGGTCCGTTTCCTCCGTTCTGCGGTACGCCAGGCCTCGTTTCCATTGCCTATTCCATTCAAGCCCTCCCGATGAACACGACCACGCATTCTGTTCCGACCCAGCCGGTTGGCTCCCACGCGTTCCGTTGCCTCCCGATGAACACGACGCATTTCGTTGCCTCCCCATGAACACGACGCATTTCGTTGCCTGCCCATGAACATGACGACGACGTTGTTTCTCCGTTCCAACCCAGCCATGTACACGAGCCCTGGCCGTATGTATGCACGAGTAGGCGTTCGAGACCCTGCCCGTATGTACGTATGTGGCCGTATTTTCTTTCTTGCACCCTGGCCGCTGGACGTACGTGTACATGCTACGTGCGCGCCTCTACTACGACACGTGCGTGCCTCTACATCGACCAGTATATATGTACATACATGTTCGCGACCAGAATGACACGCTACATACGCTTCAACCAGGTGGGTCCCGACTGTCAGGCACTTCCTTGCATGCGAAGATGTAGCTGGTGGGTCCCAGCAGTCAGGGGGGCGAATCATTTTGTGTTTTTTTTGCCCGGATGCACTTCCTTGCGTGCGAAGGTGTAGCTGCTGGGTCCCAGCAGTCAGGGGGGC
>NC_057813.1:122816718-122822454 GCF_018294505.1 Triticum aestivum | reverse complement strand
GGTGTAGCTGGTGGGTCCCAGCAGTCGGGGGGTGAATCGTTTTTTTCGGACGCACTTCCTTGCGTGCGAAGATGTAGCTGGTGGGACCCAGCAGTCAGGGGGGCGAATCATTTTTTTCGGATGCACTTCCTTGCGTGCAAAAATGTAGCTCATGGGTCCCAGCAGTCAGGGGGTGAATCATTTTTTCCATGAAATACGGTGGCCCGTCCGGTGGGTCCCCGCTGTCAGGTGGAGGAATAATTATTTTGCACGTAATAAGGAGGCACTTCCTTGTGGCTGCCGTGGACCCAGCTGTCAGCCTCTCCATGTACAGTCCACGTCCGATGGAAGTCGTTCCTTGACCATGTTGACCATGCCGGGTCGAGAGCACCACTGCGGTGGACGATGGCGAGGCCTAGGAAGGGGACGACACGGAGCCGGGGAAGACGCGGCAGTGGATGCACACATGGAGAGGAGTACGAGGGTTCACTGGTTCGGCTGTGTTGCCGTTGCCGCAGAATAACAGGGGGTGTGAGTGAGTGGAGTGATGGCCTGGCCAGCGGTGGGAGTAGTAGGAGTGGTGAGGCCTCCGCGGCAGCACAGCCGGCCACGGGAGGCAAGAGCAGGCGGCACGACCGGCGCTGCTTTGGGCGGCTGGAGCAACAAGACCAGAGGTTGAAGAAGCACGACGGCCGTTGGATGGACATCGTACGGTCACTGCAACTAGAATCGTTTATATTGACTAAGTTGACAAAGCCCTTGGTACGTCATCTTAGTAGGCCCATAGGTTAGCTTCCGAAACGGTGCGCCCCAGATGTCAGGGGGAGGAATCATTTTTTGGGCGGGTGAAGCTAGAATATCCGAGATTGAAGAAGAAGCATGGCATCCGTTGGATGGACATCCAACGGCCACTGCTGCTAGAACCGTGTGTTGACTATAAGTTGACAAAGCCTTCTATACGCGTCAACTCTATTTTTTTAGGGGACGCGTCAACTTAGTAAGGCCAGAAGTGTGTGGCAGAGAACTTATAACCCATTTGAGATTTGTAATAATGTGTAGCCCATTTTTGAATTCTAATGGAATTTACTACAGCCCATTTACAATTTGTTAAAAGTACACCCCATTTCAACCAACCGTTCAAAACAGAATTCAATAAAATTTCCCACATTTTGATGGGATCCGAAATATTTTTATCCCGAAATTTCTAGTCAGGTTAGATACAATTTCAATATAAATTTATATTACGTAAAAATCCAACGAAACATTGCGCTCGCAACAATTAATGAAATTAAAATTTTCAATATCCAAAAATAATATTTTATAAAGTAATCACGTGTTTGGTGCATTTTTTTATAGTTACTACCCGGTTTTTATAATTACATCTCATTTATTATTTCTTAAAGCCCACTTTCTTGTTAAGCCTAATGCATCCCTCCCAGGAAAGATTTGCAGCCCAGCGGGGCAGAGAATAACAACTTGACCTTGCCTGGGTATTCCTAAAAAAAGTATAGCTGGGCTAGTCATTTTCAGCTTGAAAATAATTAATATCTGGGGTGGATATCTGGCCTGGGCTAGACGGGCCACAGCCCGCCCAGTTAATACCTGCAGCGATGTTTTCGTTGTTGTTCAGAGGAGAAAAAATAATATCTGGGCTAAACATCGAAAAACTCTGCAGTGCTCACACCTCAAAAACACAAATACTTCTCGAGCTGCTTGGTCCCAGCTGTCGGCCGCTTCTTCTGCAATTCTCTCGTTTATTGACTACTCCCTCCTTTCCGATTTATAGTGCTTAATTCAAAAATCTCACCAATCAAGGTAGATGGCAAGTGGTGGAATACTTGTTGTAGTTTTGCAAAAGCAACTAATTAATGCTCTTGTTATCCTCAAAAAATTATGTTTATCAATGCATTAATTGCAATGCATGCATGCATAAAGTACATGCATTGGTCAATTTTCTCTTAGTACTTGCATGCAATGATTTAATGCACCTTGGAATCTGAACATGTGATGGAAAACAACCAAATTGAGCCTTATAAAATGGAAAAACTAAAATTTTGAGATAAGCCCTATAAACCGGAAAGGAGGGAGTACATAGGTTGACAATGGTGTGGGACCGTGATGTCAGGAAACCAGGAGGAAGCAAAATAAATTATAGTTTATATATATATATATATAGGGAAAATCCATCCTACCACTCAGTGGTAGTTACCTCACATATCTAATATACTACCATGTGGTACTATATATACTATTTTATTATTTTAAATATGTTCATATACTATATTTAAGATATTTCAAAGCAAGTTACATGAAAAAATTGCATATGAGCCCATAGTTTTTGTTATATTTATGAAATATGTATATATTTGTACGTAAAAAAAGCATACTCAAAACATGGTACATACTACCTAAAAATTAGTATATATACTACCTAATCATTGTTATATACTACATACTGCACGTACATACTCTCGATTTCGATAGATACTACATACGACATACAAAACGCAAGTAGTGGTAACTACCACTGCTTGTAGGAAACATTTGTCATATATATATATATATATATATATATATATATATATATATATATATATATATATATACACACACATAAACACTATTCTGATCACGGGATCAGAATAATATTCTGATCACAACCTGACCTGCCCTGCTAGTAGTACGTTGAACTTCCCTGTGAACTAGGTTGAACTTCCGCCAATATTGCCCAAATGGAGCTTGTGATATACCGGTTGAAAGCTATGGACACCAATATCATGACCCAACTTAAATTTTTGGCAAAATATAAGCGGTTTAAGAGCAGTTTTGAAAACCGTTTTTTTTCTTCACACAAAAAACATGAATCGTTTTTTGATCACATTTCTAAATCGTTTATCGGAATGAGGCTTATAATATGGCGTTGGAAAGCTGCTGCAAAACCGCTCCTTCCACATGTTGAAAGTTTTCTCTAATTCCCTATGGTTAAAGAGTAATTTGAAAAAACGTAAAATTTCGTAAACCGAACAGCTGAGTTCGTATTTTTGATGTCATTTCTAAACGGCTAATCCAATTGAGGCATATGATATGGCATTGGAAAGATTATGAAAATGCGCTGCTTTTTCATCTTGAAAGTATTTTTCTAATTTTGAATGGTTTAAGAGTAATTTAGAAAATGGTCCAAGTCCTACTGAGTTCGTATTTTCAAGCTAATTTTCTAACTGTGCGTCCGAATGCAGCAAATGATATGGTGTTGGAAAGCTTGAACAAATGCGAAACTTTATGGTATGTATTGTTTCTCCCAATTCTTTACGGTTTTAAGTCAGTTTTGAAAATGGCAAAAAAAGTATTTTCGCCGTATTTTCTACAAACTTGAACGGAAAGGCGCAAATAATATACTGTTGAAAAGCTACGAAAAATGCAAAACTTTTTCATGTTGATGGTTTTCTCTTATTCCTAGCCGTTTTCAAGTAATTGCGAAAATGGCGAGATCATTCGTTCTGCTTTGATCGCGAAACATATTCTTCGAAAATGCACCGCGTGAAGAACCTGAACTTCTCAGCGCGTGAACCTGAACTTCACTCTGTTTTTCACGTGATTTTTTTGCTCGTAGCTCTCGATCCACTGCTCGTAGCTCTCCATCCACTCACCGGAATTGGGCAAGTGATATACCGATGGAAAGCTATTGTAAACACGCAACTTTTCCGTGTTGATCATTTTTTCATACTTGTGACGATTTTAAAAGCTTTTTATCTGAAATTCATTCAACGTAGTAGTTGAACTTCATGTTGTTTTTACGTTGAAATTCTGTGACGTATTTTTGTTTGTACACGCGCCTGAACTTCCCTCTTTACGAACCCGACCTTCGGGCTATCGTTGCAACCGTGGCTTCCCCCGCGAATTATTTTGGTTAGTTGTGTTCTATATGATGTTAGTGTAATCTAGAAACGTTTTTTAACAAATAAATACCCATTTTAAATAGGAATCTCGCTTGTGGGCGGATTTTGCTCTCGGATTGTGATGAAATTGCATTTTTTTGCCATTTTACTGCCTGAGTTGTTCGACCTGAACTTCTTCGAGTGCTAAGTTGAACTTCTGCCAACATTGCCCAAATGGGGCTTGCGATATACCGTTGGAAAGCTATTGACACCAGTTTCATGACCCAAGTTAAATTTTTGATAAAATGTAAACGGTTTAAGAGCAGTTTTGAAAACCGTTTTTTCTTTATACAAAAAACCTAAATCGTATTTTCGATTGCATTTCTAAACCGTTTATCGAAATGACGCAAATAATATGGCGTTGGAAAGCTGTTGTAAAACCGCTGCTTCCACATGTCTAAAGTTTCCCTAATTCCTTATGGTTAAAGAGTAATTTGGAAAGTTGTAAAATTTCACAAACCGAACAGCTGAGTTCGTTTTTTAGATGTCATTTCTAAACGGCTAATCCAATGGAGGCATATGATATGGCGTTGGAAAGCTTATGAAAATGTGCTACTTTTTCAGCTTGAAAGATTTTTTCTAATTTTGAATGGTTTAAGAGTAATTTAGAAAATGGTCCAAGTCCTACCGAGTTCGTATTTTCAAGATAATTTTTTAACCGTGCGTCCGAATGCTACAAATGATATGGCATTGGAAAGCTTGAACAAATGCGAAACTTTTTGGAATGTGTTGTTTCTCCCAGTTCTTTACGGTTTTAAGTCAGTTTTGAAAATGGCGAAAAATGTATTTTCGCCGTAATTTCTACAAAATTTATCGGAATTGGGCAAGTAATATACCGTTGAAAAGCTACGGAAAATGCGAAGCTTTTTCATGTTTATGGTTTTCTCTGATTCCTAGACGTTTTCAAGTAATTCCGAAAACGGCAGGATCACTCATTTTGCTTCTACCGCGAAACAGATTCTTCGAAAATGCACCGCGTGAAGAACCTGAACTTCTCGGTGCGTGTACCTGAACTTCACTCTGTTTTTCACGTGATTTTTTTGCTCGTAGATCTTCATCCACTGCCCGTAGCTCTCCATCCCACTCATGGGAATTGAGCGGGTGATATACCGATGGAAAGCTGCTGTAAACACGCAACTTTCCCGTGTTGATCATTTTTCATACTCGCGACGATTTTAAAAGTTTTTCATCTGAAATTCATTTAGCATAGTAGTTGAACTTCCTGCTGTTTTCACGTTGAACTTCTGGGACGTATTTTTGTTTGTAATTTTCTCATCCAGTCATAAGTGTTACACAAATAATATTCCTTTTGTATAAACGTCTCTCACAATAATTTTTTTAACTTTCTCCGACCAAGGACTTGAACTTGTAACAACAAAACTTTTAACACTTGCTTTTTTGTTCTTTTTTTAATACAAAATGCACACCGTGTAGTACATGAACTTCTCGCAGTTATCAACCTGAACCTCTCTCGGTTACATGAAATATTTTGAGTTTTTTTGTGAATTTTTTAATCTAATTTTTCTTAATCCTTTTTTATGAATTTTGAAACGCTCTATTTTTAATAGTTGAACTTCTTGTTTCCATTATTTAATAACGAGGAAAATATGAGTTTTCTATAATCATCGAACTTCTCCATCTTTTTAATATGGCCTTCCTGGTTTTATTTCTTAATCCTTTTTTATGAAATTTTGAACGTTATATTTTAAATAGTTGAACTCCTTGTTTTTTTTGAACTTCTTGTTTCCATTTTTTACTAACGAGGAAAATCTGAGTTTTCTATAGTTATCAAACTTCTCCATCTTTTTAATATGGACTTCCT
>NC_057813.1:122733563-122816360 GCF_018294505.1 Triticum aestivum | reverse complement strand
CCCATTCTTTAATAACGAGGAAAATCTGAGTTTCTATAATCATTGAACTTCTCCATCTTTTTAATATGGACTTACTGGTTTTTCTTAATCTTTTTTATGAAATTTTGAAGCGCTCTATTTTTTTTAAGTTGAACTTCTTGTTATTTAATTTTTGAAATTCTTATTTTCCATTCTTTAATAACGAGGGAAATCTGAGTTTTGTATAATCATCGAACTTCTCCATCTTTCTAATTTGGACTTCCTGGTTTTATTTCTTTAAGTAACGGAAAAAATCCTACTTTTTGATAGACATCGAGCCACTTCGTTAAATTTGAATTTCTAGGTTTATTTTAATAGAACTTCTTCATTATTTCAAATAGAACTTATTGGTCTTATTCTTTAGTAACCAGAAAAATTGAGTTTTCAAATAAATATCAAACTACTCTGCTTTAAAAAAATTGAACTTCTTGGTTTTATTATTTTGTAACAAGAAAAAACTGAGTTTTTAATATGCATTGAACTACTTCATTTTTTAAAATTGAACTTCTTAGTTTTTATCTTTTGTATTGGAAAAAATGTCCAAAATGACATTATTTATTGTTTTTGTTTTTTGAACTTCTAAATCCTAGGTTTTAATGTACTTTGAACTTATGTGTTATTTTGAGTAAAGTTTCTGTTTTTGATTTTTTAAATAAACATGATTTTGACTTATTATTTGCTTTTGATCTTCATGGTCGATTCTTTAATTCCTTTTTTTAATTTCAAATTCTTCATTTTATTATTTAGTAACGAGAAAATATCTAAGTTTTATTAACCTTTGAACTTCTCTTTTATTTTACTTCAAACTTCTTACAGAAAAATATGGCTTTAAATAAGCAAACAATTTTCTAGGTTTTTTGACCTTCTGGGTTATTTCAAATTGAACTTCTAGGGTTTTCAAATTTGAACTTATACGTTTTTTGACCTTCTCGCTTCTTTCAATTTTTCTAGTTTTCTTTAAATCGATTTTTATAAACTTTTTTTGAGTTGGTTTGTTATTTTGAGTTGGCCTTCTCTCTTATTTTTGAGAAACGAGGAAAATCTAACTTTTAAAAACTTTGGTTATTTTCTAGGAATGAGAAAATTCCAAAAATTTAAAGTACATCAAACTGATCTATTTTTTTTATTTTGACCTGCTTGGTTTTTTTTCAGAAATAGGGAAAATCTATTTCTTTATAGGTGTTGTCCTTTTTTATTTGATGAATTTCTTCTGTATTTGGCACATGTGAACTTCAAAACTTCTGAAACATGGACATGTGGAGAGAGAGTTCATTTTATGTCCCTGGATGATTTATGTTTCAAGTTGATATCTGAAAATTCCCTCAGCAGTACGATAGTTGTAGTTGTACCAATTTTGGCCGCACCAGGCTCAATTTTTTAACTTAAAATTCGGCACTGCTTTTGTTATTTCAGTTTGAATGTCTGCGCTTTAACAACAAAAAAGTACTTATACGTTTATAAAAGAAAGGATTTTTCTATTTTCTAAAAAGAATGAAAACTAAGCACACGCTCGCCTCCACGCACCTGGCCAATTAATTTTATTCTCTGGACACAAGTAATTTTTTTCTTTGACCAGCCTCAAGCATTTTGTTCGACCTGTCAGGGAGTAACTTGCTCGGCCTGACATTGGTTGTCTACAACCACTACTTATTTTTGTCATATCTGAACTTCAAAAAATGAAAACATAGATGACTTTATCTCACGTACTGTCAATCAAACAAAAAAGATGAATGTGTCTCACGGAGAGCACAACTGAGCATTGCGGCCAGTGCACAACACTCATCGCACGCGCACTAAGAGGAGGGCCGCCGGCTTGAGCGTAAGATGCAGCAGAACATGGATTGCCGGAGTTCTCACCGTAGGCAGGAGCAGAGCAGGGATCACCCTTTTTTCTTCTTTCCCCCAGAATCCCCTTTTTTGTCTTCACGAGAATGGAGCCCGGTGTCGCCGGTGAAGATCTCACGGCCGCGAGGGGGAGGGAGCTTGAGGAGGACCACAGAGATGAACATGGAAGTTCGCAAAATATTCAGTCAGCCGTTCATCTCCTTTGTTCAGAGAAAGGGCGATGGTGGCGGGGAAGTAACAAGGACAACGGGATCGAAGATAGCAAAGGAGCATGAGGGCCTCCGGCGATGCTAGTGTCACAGAAGGAGGCACGGGGAACCTTCCAGCTAGGGGAAATCTTCCATCCAGGGGAGGACCGCCCTGCCAACGGAGAAGGGAGTGGACTGCCGCGACACTGGGGGAGCAGTCGAGCATCCACCCAGTGGGGCAGCCGGGAGGTTGGGGTAGGCGGTGACATGGGGAGGCAGGAGGCCGGCGGCGTGCTTGGGCTCTCACGCTAGTGACGATAGATGAGGAAGGTCACGGCAGGATAGGAGGAAGGTCGCAGGAGCAGAGGAGGAAGGTCGCGGGGCTTGTGGATCTCCAGCGATGGCGAATGTGGCGCTAGGCCGTGCGCGGCCATGGCGGGAATGCGGCGGCGGGACCCCGGAGGTGCACGAGAAAGGTGGACGGCGACGGGGTCTCTTGGGAGGCGCGTGGCGGCGGGGTTCTCCAGGGAAGGTGCGCGGCGGCGTGGGAGAAATCCAGGGGGTAGCGGCGTCGGCGGCGAGATCTAGGAAGGGTGGCGGCGCCGGCGCGATCCAGGAGGCTGGTCATGGCGTTCGGCGGAGGATCGGCGGAGGATTGGGGATCGGGCCAGTGGGTGCGTTGGGGTGGGGGTGGGGATCGGGGAAGTGGGTGGGTGGGTGGGCTTTTGTGTCCGATTGGTTTCTCAATCTCAGGAACATGCATCGGGCCCTATATAGGGCTGCTGTGATCCAAATAACTATTCTAATCCCAGGATTAGAATAGTGTTGTCCTATATATATATATATATATATATATATATATATATATATATGTATATATATATAGGAGGCACTTGCGTACGTGAGGCTATGGACCTGGTGGGTCCCCATTGTCATCCTCTCCAAGTAAAGTCATCTCCTCGCCCGCGCGTGCTTTCCGCCCGAAATAGTCAGCGCCGCCCGCCCCGCTTCCCGGTGCAGGCGATTTCTCCGCCTTCAAACGACATAAGTGACGTCCGTCCGTCCATCTGCCGCCCACATTAATGATACGCGGTTGCCGAGGCAGCTACTCCGGCGCCACACGTTCGTCCCTCCACCCGCCCACCATTGCTATATAAACTGCTGCGCCGGCCATAGCCGCAATCATCCGCATCCGTTCCCTTTCTCCTATCCACACCACTACTGCCCACCATGGCTTCCTCGCGCTCCAGCGCTCTTCTGGACGGGTGGACGACGGACCACAAGGAGATAGCAACCATTGGTGCCGACCGGCTGGCCGGCAGGCAGCCAGAGGATGACGATGTCCCAATGGAGAACATGGTAGTCAACGGTTCGGCGCCAACCCCCTCCTCCGTGCCATCCTCGCCGGTGCATTGCACCATGACCATCAGCGAGGCCCGTGCCCAATATATGGACACGGTGAGGCAGATGCGTGAGGAACAGTTCCGGGAGGTGCAGGTCGACGCCGCCTACAACCACCATCTCCTCCAGGAGAACCTGCAGGTGGAGGAGCAGATCGCCGTGGAGCGGGCGGAGCAGGAAGCGCTGCTCGACTTGTACCGCTCCGCCCGCAAGGGCCTCCTCGAGCGCTGGCGGTACCGCATGTGGGTGGCAGAGGTTGCGGCCACCTACAAAGAGGCTAGCAAAGAGGGCGATGAAGCGGGCGAGGCGCTGTTTAGCGAGACCGAGGACGAGGCAGAGGAAAATGCCGGCTCCGACGAGTCCCCACTCCGCTGGCGTCGACGAGGCCCTGCTCTGCCGAGGCCCCGCGGAGCCAACAACGAGGCAGAGGACACCGCCGGCTCCGCCGAGGCCCCGCCCCTCCAACAATTAGGCAGAGGACATTGCCGGCTCAGCCAAGGCCCCACCCTGCCGGCAACGTGGGGGAGGATTTCCACCGCTCCGCTGAGGCGCCGCCCGCCGGCAACGAGACAGAGGACATCGCCGGCTCCACGGAGGCCGCGCCACACAGAAAACGAGGAAGAGTAGAACACGGTAGGCCGCCGCCGCTCGGGGTCCAAGTAAGGCCACCACTACTACCCTCCGGTTGAAGCCAAGCTAGGCGGGTTGACCATTTATGGCCGGTTAGCTTCTTGGCGGCGACGTGGAGTCAGAGAGCTACGCTAGAGAAGAATGCTGCTTCTACTTAACTGCTGGTGCAGTTGGCTGACTGACACATGGGCCCAACAGGTCACATGTCAGTTACGCAACTGCACCTGCAGTTAAGTCACTGAAAATTCTGTTCGGCTCAGTGGGACACATGTGGGTAGCTTCGGTTAATTAATTATACCTCCAGCGCACCCCTCTTTAGTTGAAGAATGTATGAAATGTAATGAAATCTGGCATGTTTATATGAAATCCGACCGTGTATGAATGAATTTATTTTGATTAGTTCGAATTCCTGTATCACCGGCATTGGATGAACATGCAAAACAATACGTACTAGCATTATTCCCAGGGTGATCACCTCATTTGCAGCAGTTTCACATGTACTCCCTCCGGTCCTTCCTAGTCTGCATACAAGTTTTGTCTCCAGTCAAAAACGGAACAAAAGGAGTACAAAGAGTTTGAGCAGCTTTTTAGCGTTTCTGTACATTGCAATCAAACACACAGGCCTGGCAATTCATAGAGAACATTCAAAATAATCGATGATTATACATCTCAGCGACTCACATGTCAGAGGCAATATTTACTCCACAGCTAAAGAATAAAGAAAAAATTGATCGACGCTGCTGACAGCAAAGGGCGTCCAATTTGAAAATATTAAACGCATGTCTTGCTAAAATCAATGAGCAAAATTTGACAAGGTTGTCCCATTCCAAAATATCAAATGCCTACGATTGTGGAATGGGCAGGGTTTGCCATCAGTTCGGACATTGACATGGCACCTCGTGCTAAATAAACCAGTTGTTCTTTTTGTGTAATTCCACAAAAATCAACCAAATTCACGCGTAGCTTGTATGATTTCGCCCTTATATATTGCAACGCCTTGAACTTATCGGCACCTCCTTTCTTGTGGTGGAAATGAATGATTCGATGTATTCATGAACATTTTGTGCAGTTCCCATCGAAATCAAGCTGAGCACCCCTGTTTGCACAAATACAAAAAAGTGATTGGTATAAAGCAAAATGTACTATGAATTGACAGTTTCAACAGGCACATACATGGTCCATGTAGAGCACACTTTTAGAAAAATGGAACTCACCAGAAAGAATCCTAGAAAAACATTGTACTCGCGCATCACAACAAAAAAATGGAGATTTGTCAGTCCTTCTGAGCTGAAGTTAGTTTGGTCTTGTGGGGAGTAATGTAACCATCCTTCAACTACTCCTTCTGATGAGAAGATAGACAGGGCTTCTTCATCCTGGCATAATCGGAACTAGTCACTTCACGTACTCCAGATTCTTCTTCAGAGGAAGATGATCCTGTTGTGCAAAGACAAGAGGACTACTAAATGCTAGCATCCCTATTTGCTCAGAAAAAAGGAAAGGAAATATTTAAAACAGCACAGATGAAGCACTTCTCAAGGACAATACCACTTTTTCATGACAGTATCTAAACAGTAGCACAACACCAACAGAGATGACAAAGCTCAATCATATGGATGAAATCAGTGGGCGGGTACCAACCTTTGTCAGGAGGCTTATTGTGTAGAGCATACAGATGAAGCACTTCTCCGGAACCATCTGTTGCTATCTACGGTGGTGGCCATGCTTACTATATACTCCTCGATTAGTTTAATGTTTCCAACATCTTCTTGTGCAGTTGCACTAAAATATATGGTATCTTCAAAGAAGATCCCTGTTTGCACAGGTAGAGATAATTACGTATTACTTTAAGAGTGGCATCAAATCAGTGGCAAAACAATTGCTCGTTCCAGCCATAGCAATAAATTAAGATGCAAAACTATATCATTACTTGTGTCATTACAGCACCGGGAGTTGATTTTTTTTTCTTCCGCTTGTTCTTCCCCTTCATCACTTGGTTCAATAACAGACAAGCTTCGCCTTCAATGTAAGATTTGGCATGTCAATTAGGGAGCACAAGTATAGTATTAAACTTATTTTTCTGATGAAAGTGGCAAAATACAGGCCAACAGTTGTGAAATATCCTTATCTTACAAGTAGCACAACATATGAAAGCACACTGCAGAATCATGTGAAAGAAGGCTAGTACTGACCTCTCATGATGCGGAATTCAAACAACTCACAAGAAGAATATCTGAACCAAATTCGCCTTAACGGATAGGAAGCAAGATCTCCTCTTGTGCAGTTCCACTAAGATCAAGCAATCAAGCAACGTTGTCGGTGTGACATTTTGGTTGAACTACACAAAACACTCTTAAAATAAAAGTGTTTTGTGCAGTGCAACAAAAGGTCACAATGGCAACAAGGTGAAGTAGATAACCCTGTTTACACAGAGGTGCAAAGGAAACAATTAGTGGTCAATAATGGTGGATGACACAGAAGCTAACAAAAAGAAGCATCTACCTTATCTAAATGAGAAAGAAAGCAAGATAGTAGCATTTCTCAAATGGTGGCATTGATTAATATTAACATAGAGATTATATTAACAATAAAATTCGTTAAACATGTAATTTGCTTTTAACTGTGGCATTGCACCAATTTTCCAGCGGCATTATTAGAGGGTGTTTGTTTATAGGGACATTTTGGTGTAGGGACTAAAAAAACTCCGTGTCAGTCCCATCTAAACCAAACAGGAGGGACTTTTAGGGACTAAAAGTGGGCATTTGGGACTAAAGAAAGAAGACCCCGAGGGAGTCTTTTTGGGACTTTTTCCAACAGTTGCCTCTGCCACGCATCGCACCTTGTCTCTATTAGTTCATTACTAGGCGTAACATGGTCTTTTAGCATGTCATTTAATAACCTCTAGTCCATGTTTAGTACCTGGAACCAAGCAGGTAGGGACTAGGGAGTTTTTAACCAAATAGGGCCTTAGATTAACAACAGCTAATGAGTTGCACGGGACAGTGGACGCACCAGCACCATGTTCATCTACCGATGTACTATGGTCATGCACAGTCTGTTGCAACAAAGAACAAATAACCAAGGAGCATATTTGTGTTGGTCCCAGTTTTGTTATCTTTAGACACCTTTCCCTATGTGAGCGCAGCAAATCTAGTCCTGCTCAAACTCTACAGCCTTGTCCCTTCCTTTCCTTTTTGAACTAGTACTTCCGCACCTTCCTTTCCTCTTTGAACCACGTCCTAGATTTATGCGATACAACTTTCCCCACTACTTTCACCCATTCCTTTCCTCTTTGAACCATGTCCTAGATTCATGCTATACAACTTTCCCCTTCATTTCCTCTTTGAACCACGTCCTAGATTCATGCTATATACAACTTTTCCCACTACTTTCCCCCACTCCTTTCCTCTTTGAACCATGTCCTAGATTCATGGTATACATGCAGCTAGAGCAATGCATGTGGAGTAAGTAAATTATACCTTAAGGTTCTTGGGGCATGGTTTGGTGGGCAACGGGATGGCGGCGAAGAAGAAGGGGTCGGAGGCCCTCCCGCGCCGCCGCTGGGTGGAAAGTGAACAACTGCGCCTGTAGTGGATTCCCTCCCTCACCGATGTCGACATCGTTAAGCCTCCTTCCCTTCCCGGCGGACAGATCCTGCCGGCTCTTTGAGCAGCTGTGAGGGGAGAGAGAGGCCAACGAAGTCTTGTTTAGATCTGGAGAGGGCGAGAGAGTGTGAAGAGAGCAACTACAAGCGCTGAGGCTCCAACGTGTATATATATACTGGAGAGAGAGTGTGAAGTGTGCAAACCCTAGAAAACAAGTGCCGAGGCTGCAGCTTATACGTGATGAGGTGATTATATGGTCACTACGAGATCGTATTGCTCCGTATCCATCCATTTTGACCAGTCAAAGAATCCTCCTGGCACAAATTATGCTCAAGTGTAGTTATCAAACCCGGGACCTCAAGTTTGATGAGCGAACAAGCTAACAAGCTACACAACCCTCCCATTATGTTCAACGAGAGGAAAATAACCTTTTATACATTCTTGCATTCATGTGACAAGCATGCCGTGTTTTTTTGTGTGTGTGGGAGTCATTGGGATTTCAATCATAATCGTGTCATGTGGTTTTGGTGGTAAGACTATCCACAGTGGTGCAGAAATAATGCAGCCTTAGTCATGTTACCTCTCTCCATGTAGTACATTGGGTCCCACCAGTCAAAGGGTGAAACAAACAAATTAATAAGAAAAATTAAAAGCGCTAGCAGTGTATCTTACCTCACACATCTCGCTACTGCTCGGGAACACTGTCCAATTGGTCCCTCTGTTCGCTCATGTACTACTTTAAATGAATCCTTATTATAACATGCACACAAATTTTGGGCACATGTATTTGACTTAAGTCAGTGTGCCACCGTATCTCATATACTTACTACTCCCTCCGTCTAGGTGTAATAAGTCACGTTAGAAGGTGCAACGGGACCAAGGTGCGTGCGTGTGCGTGTGTGTGTTTAACAACATGTGTGTGTTAGAGAGAGCGACAGATCGACCTACTCCTACAGAGAGATGGTGTGTAGTGTATGATTTTAGCCGCGAGAGTCGGTGCATCCTCTCGTTTCCGGGCGTGTCCGGTAGGGACATGCGGACAGCTGCCACGCCCGCTCCTGACCAGCCTGGCCTACCCAAAGCCCCTCCATCGCCCGCGCGCGCTTCCCTCCCAAAATAGACAGCGCCGCTCCAAAGAATCGGTACCGCATTCATGCCCGGGCAGAGCAGACGCGACCTCTCACTAGCGCAAGAGTGATGGTTGCTTCATTCATCCAACGTACTGCTGGGTCTATGTGATTTGACGGCTCATTGGTCTTTATCACTGAGGTGGTAGGACTGTTGGATGTCCCACGCTTTCGGCGAAAGGAGGTACTACTACTACTAGATTACAATTTTCTACATTCTTACAGCGGAGGAGTGCAAGAGCAGTGAAAACACGCAGGCTCAGTGATTACATGGCCCACCTCACACTATCACCGTGCGGCACCTAAGTCTTTACATAGTACTCCCTCCGTTCCTAAATATTACTAGATGAGTCCCCGCGCGTTGCCGCGGAACAACTGTATATCTCTCTGCGCAAAATTATCGATTTCATAGAACTAAAAAAAACTCTATAACCGCATGACAAATGTGGTAGCCAAACTAAATAAACTCCCATCATCATTTAGATCATCCCACGTAAGGAAAAAAGATCAGCCAACTCCTACTGCATAATGGGATTATATTTTTCTTTTTGACATGTTAATGGGACTTAAAAGCTCACTTACATGCATGCTACCGGTGCATGCTTGCATGCAGACATGTTGATGTGATTTAAAACCCACTCACATGCATGTGCCATGGTATTTCTGCATGCTTGCATGTGGCTTAGTGTGGAGCCTCTCAAAGTCTAGATCAGACGGCTCTTATGGACTGATTTACTTCATCTAACGGCTACATCAATTTTGATGGTGTGGCTCAAGGAGAGGATAGAGAATTCCTAGTAGTGGGGGCTAACTATTACTAGTAGATAAGTCTTTGTAGAGATTCCACTAGGTGAACTACATACGGAACAAAATGAATGAATCTACACTTAAAATGCATCTATATACATCTGCATGTGGTTCATGGTGAAATCTCTACAAAGACTTATATTTAGGAATGGAGGAAGTACTAGTATAGTACGTACTGTAATTTATCAGCGAGATAAATTTGTACAATGCTATGAAGCTTCCAGCTTTTGTTACATGTATCTTGCGTCCAAGGTTGCCCATTGCAACATTTCATCAAATACAAAGGAGACTAACATGCATGCTATTGCATCTCAATGATTGACAGATCATAGCAAATATGTACTCCCTCCATTCCAAAATAAGTGTCTCAACTTTGTGCAAACTTTAGTACAAAGTTCTACTACTACTGAAGTTGACACTTATTTTGGAACAAAGGCAGCTAAAGAAAAAAACGATCCATGCAGTCCCTAGCCCTTGAACTGTGAACCCTAACCAGGCATCAATTTGCTGGCAATGTTCGAGCTTCCTAATAAATGAAGTTTGCAACCTTTTGACCATCGGATCATTTTGTGCAGTTTCACCAAAATCGAGATGAGCATCCCTGTGGCAAAGAAATTGAAGAAGCGTGATTAGAATAAGAGTATTGGGACTAGTGGATGAGATATAAACTCATCACAAATACAGTACGTAGAAGCCAGTAGAGGTATGTGCGGGGCAAAGAAGTAGAGAAATATCCACAGGGAGTGATGTGGGCAGCTAGAGCAGTGGTGCAAGCCGGCTGTAAAGGGAGTTGTACCTGAGGTATGTAGCTCAACCTTGAGGAGGGCGGCGGGAGGCAGCAACTGCCCACGTCACGGCAGTGAGCAAGGGACAAAGGCAACCTCACCGGCTTTGTGAGAGAGAACGGCGGGCACCCCTGATCGGGACGTGCCGACAGTGGGTTTTCACCGTCGGCGACGGCCACCGCATCTACACTAAGCATCCACCCCTTCCCCAAGCGGACGTGATCTGCTAGGATGTTAGAGATGTGGCCATAGTCGTTTTGTGCGAGAGAGTGTGAAGAGAGCAACCCCAGCAAGCAACTGTGTAGGCTGGCCCGTCCTGACTATGTATATAGTGGAGCGGTTTCCTTTCCTCTCCATATGAACCGATCATATTGCGTACGTGCCACTGAAGAACAAAAAACTTTATTTATAAATGATGCGACACCTACTACTCGTTCTCCTATAACCTTGCGCTTCGCATCTCCAAAATATTAACCTTGCAATTGGCTCTTCCCCTCTTCGGGAAGTCGAGCAATAATGGTAGTGCAGTATATATCGTTCTGTCTATATGAGACCGAATGAATTGCTGCACGTCCACCACGTGGGCGAGGGTTGAGGGGCGAGGGATAGTACTACATATGAACCAAAATGAGTGAATCTACATTCTAAAATACATCTATATACATCAGTGTCTGGAGTATGTACTAGTAGTTCATATTGAAATCTAATAAAGGACATATATATTCCAAACAATATTATGATATAATCTCTATAACCAAGGTAGTAGGGACAAGGAGTAAATGGAGGGAGTAGTAAATTTTTCTCCTCGTCCTGCGAGCCACCGCGTGCATGGGCGAGGGAGCGGGCGTAAGGCGGAGCAAGCTTCACCTCATCCTGCGAGCCACCGCGCCCGTGGGCGGGGGAGACGACGTACTAAGCAAGCTTCTCCTCGTTCTGCGAGTTGACGGGACACATCAAAAGTGCTCGAGTGTATAGAGCCTTGCCTCTAAGGTAGTCCCCACATGGTTTGCCTCTTTTTTTAACATAACACGTCAAGTCGCAATTTTTTGTTCACCTGTGGTAGACGATCCTCCCTCCACCAAGTGGGCAACCAGTACACGTGCCAAATTACCATGTGGGCTGCCTTTTTCATACAGAAATGAGTTCCACCATGTACCCGCGCGGATGTGGTTGGGAAAGAGACGTGAGTACCTGCGCCGTGCATGCACCTCTTCTCTTCGTGCACGTTCCCCACCTACATGGGTGTGTGTGAGAGATACAAACCACGTTCGTGAATTTTTTTTGTTTTGGGGTGGGGGTTGATTTCGTGAATTATTTGTGGGAATATGTGTCGATGACATCTCAAACAAAATTTTGCATGCAATGTGTGTGAAATGGAGGCCTATCCATATCATACATAGAGGGTCGGGCAATCCACGAGAAGAGAGGGAGGGGTCATAGCTATTGATAGAGTTGAAGAGAGGATCAAGTGGGTGGGTGCAAGATCGATGAAGAGAGCCATCGAAATTGTGTGTGTGTGCAAGTCAAAGATATAGGGTGACTGGCCTACCGGAACGTTAGAGGTCACATGTCAAGTTTGTGTGTGGCAGGGAGACATGACTAGAGCGCTCGATGTACTGGTGTGTGGGGGGAGGGGTGGGAGAAGGGGTAGGCAGAGGCCTAACTATAGAGGTAGAACGACTCATATATGTGTTGAGAAGGAGAGACCCAACTATGTCTTGAGGGAGATCGGTCGACATCCATACATAACTGAAGGATGGGAAATATGATGGGACAGAGAGAGAGAGAGGAGAGAGAGAGGGAGGGAGAGGGAGGGAGAGGGGTAGAGTGTTGGATGGGTGATGGAGTTGCTTCTCGGAGATGGTGGGAGAGGCCTACTAGACAAACTGAGGGTGGAACTGCAATGTTATCAATAAGAGTGGGGATGTGTTTCTGTGTGTGCCTGTGTGTGATAGATCTATCGGGACGCATCCATGGATGATGAAGGGGAACCATGTGTTTGGTAAGCAAACCTAACTAGATCGGTAGATCAATTGTTGTTTGTAGGAGGAAGGGAGAGACACAACTAATGAGGTAGATCGATCGACGTGTGGGTAAAAACGAGTTATAAGGACCTAGCTAGCTATATGTATAGCGAGAGATCGGTCGGTGTACGTCCATTTGTTAGAGGCAAATAAGGCCCAGCGAGACGGATAGACAGAGAGAATGGAGCTAGGAGGTGGTGCGAGAGGCCCAACTACTAGCTAGATAGGGGGAGGAGTGTGCGGTTGTGAGATCGATGAAAAGAGGGGCGAGAGTTTACACGTGTGTCTGACCGTATGAGAGACACGAGGCAAGGACACATAAATGAGGAGATTGAAGGTGTGTGTGTATGTTGTAGGCAGGCATTGCTGGAGAGGTTTATCGATCGGTGTGTGTCGGAAAGGAGTTGTGGAGACTCTGGGAGAACGGCCTAAAGAAAAAAATTAATGTGCCCGGTGGATAGAATGCCGAGGGAGGGGGAGGGCGAGGAGGGCGTGTGCATGCACGAGAGAAATTTAGTGGTAGCTACAAAGGTTAGAGGATTGTGTGGGTGTAAGAGACTAACAAAGATCATAATTTGATATGAAAGCGGATTCATATATTTGAATAGGAGATCATAGTATTTTAAACATTGCATGCATGAATATAGCGGTGATACACGTGTTGTGCACATGTTATACCATAATGTGATAATGCATGGCGTTTGCAACTCACAGCTAAATGCCGAACAATCTAAACCATACTATACATCAAATAATCTCACATTTTATTTGAATTTGTGATAATGTGTGGCATTTGCAGCTTACAAATAAATATCGAACAATCTAAACAATACTATATATCGAACATTCTCACATTTTATTTGAATTTGTGGTAATGTGTGGTGTTTGCAACTCACATCTAAATACTTGTAGGCGTAGGGGGCGGGGCACCATACATAATGTGATAAACACATTATACATATGAGACATGGTTTAGATTATGAAGATCTAGCTAGAGCTAAAAATGTAATGTGGTTTGAAATCAAAATAAAGTGGATTCAAAAATTTTAGTTCGAGTTCATATAGTACACATAGTTCATATGTAACTCGAGACTAATCATGTGGTGTGTTGTGAAGATAATACACAAACGATGGTTTAACTTGACAATAATGATGATTGTAGATCTTATTAAAACAGAGAAACGAATTCAAATGCTTTGACTTCACATCAATCATTACTGTAGATCTTATTCAAATAGAGAAACAAATTCAAATTTAGTTCATATTGAAGCAGTAGTATATATGTTTGGAATGCACTAAAACGTTCATTTGAGTAGTAGGTTGCATGCATTATACATGTAGCGAAATATTTTAATTGAACATAACATGAATTCAAAGTTTTGGATGACATTTGCAGCGCGCATTGATTTGGTACAGTACACGTTAGGCTTGTCCGAAAATTTCAACCCGCGCCTTGTTAGCCTGAAATATTTAAGATATATCTTTGTCTTATTGTGCTCCGACGACTCCCTCCATCTCAACCCGTGCCTTGCTATTCCAAAATTACAACGCGCGCGAAAACTCCCACCTCCTGTGAAATCCCGACACGTGAAATGCCTGTGGTACCCTTGAACCGAAAGAACCGCCTCAAATCAGTGGGGGTACTTTCGTAACTTACCCCACATTTCGGACAAGCGCGTCTCTAAGCCATGGTTCCCCACTGCCATCCCATCCGCCCACCCATTCGTACACCGAGGCCGCGAAAACCCGCGACGAAACCCCACACCCTGCTCTGTTCGCCACCCAGCCGGAGCCTCTTCCCCGACGATGTCGTCCACAGCAACACCTCGACGTCCCTCATCCACCGTACCGGATGAGGATCCGTTGTCGACCTCATCATCCCGTCGGTTCAGCCACCCCGTCCTCCACCTCCAAGGAGCTACCCTGACATCCCCCTCATATTTTGCGCCACCTCCATTCCCACACCGCCGTCTTCACCTGCACCAACGGAAGAGCATCATCATCACCGTTTCCTCGGATGAAGCTGTGGCCTAATCGGCGCCACCAAAGAGGTTGTACACTAATCGCCGCATTTTCTTCTTGATTCGATCTCATGGTGCTGTCGGCGCTCGGTCCCGAGCCGACACGGCGCTGCTCCATCCACGGTGGCGTCGCGGCCACTTCCTCCACGGCGTCACTCCCTCGGCGGAGACGTCCACATTAGTAGGAGCTGTTGCTGCTTTAGCTCTCACTCGCGCTACTGCTCTGCTCTTGCTCTCGGTCCCTTGCCTGGTATGCTCTTGCTATTGCTCTTGATCGCGCTGATGCTCTCGCTCTTGCTTGCGATGCTGCTCCGATTTAGCTACACTTTAGTAGACTGAATCGACTTTTGGGTCAGTCGATTTTCAGGGGGGGCTTGCCGGGGTGAAGGAAGAACCAGCCGCAGTAGGGAGGGGGCTCGCCGGAGAGGTACCCCACTATCTATCTTAGGGTTCAGGGTGGGGGCGATGGTCACCGGCGGTGGCGGGGCATTGGCGGGGCGGTGGCATGGGGATCGCCGGAGAAAAAGCTCGGCACGGGGGGGCCTAGAGGGATGGCCGGGGCGGCGGAGGACCGGCAGTGGGGAGTGTTTTCGGGGTGGGCGGGGCAGCGCACCGCCAGTCGTGGGCGGCGGGGGGCTGCTGTTTGGCCAGTGGTGGCTGGCGGCTCAGGGGGTGGAGGTTGAAGATGAACCGTAGGCCCTTGATTTCGTATCCAACGGCTGCAAAATCGACTGACCAGAGATGAAAAAGTCAGTTGACCGACGTGTAGCCTCACCTTGCTAGTGCGTTCGGTTTCGACAGCAAAATTCAGTTTCGACAGCAAAATTCAGTTTCGACAGTTAAGTTCAGTTTCGACAGTTAAGTTCAGTTTCGACAGTTAAATTCAGTTTCGAAAGTTAAGTTCAGAGATGAGCGGCTGATGTATTTTACATCTAGCACTTTGTGGTTATGTATTTTACGTCATGTATTGGAGATGCTATTAGAATTCCACTCAGGTTAACGTTGTTCGTTGTCTCTCTTGTCCTGCTTCAGCCTCGGCGTCGTACAACTCACCAGAGCTGCTCCAACGACGAAACCCTCCATCACAGTGGAGCAGTACCTCGGGCTCCATCTCCAGATGCCTAAGATCTTCTTCCCCTCCTCCGACAGCAAAGTCAGCCGGAGCATCCTCACCGGCCAACCCAATCACGCTAAGATCAACATGGGTTCGCCAAAGAGGTTGTACACTTGTTGCATCTCATTTTTACTCTACATGTTATATATATTGTCCACTGAGCACATGGATTTGTTCCTTTAGTGTCTCCTTGAAATAAAAAATGTAGGAATTTTAATTTTCACTTGTCCTCCTTTTCAAATTCCTATTCATGAAGCACAAGACTAAGAGATAGTAGCATAATAGCATTATAACCGTACATTTTCTTGTGGTTTGACTTAATCTCACCATGCTTCTTTGCATCTTGTGATCTTCCAATTGTTGTGAATCAAACACCCAGATTGGCAGAAGTCCTGTGTTTTTAAATTCTCTGTTTTGCACGTGCATTCCTATCCTATTCCTGTCTATTTCCTATCCCTGCATTGTTGGAATCCTCCAATTCAAACGAGCCCTTACAGAATTACTTCTCTTACAGATAGTTGTCAAAGAAAACCTTGCGTGGTTTCTCCCACTCCTGCTGCGCCGTCGTCCACCCCAGCTCAGCTGCTCCAACGACAGAAGGGTCCATCACAGCAGGGATCCGGCCTCCAGACTGTCTTTTGCCGCCTCAAATCTTCTTCCTCGCCGCTGGCAGCCATGAAAACTACATTACCATCATCAACCGAGCAGATGACCTCGAGGTCTACACGGGTCCGCAAGAGAGGTCGCACTCTTTCGTGCCTGCTTACATTATGCATCGCTTAATATTACATGCTACTTTATCGTCATGTTCATCGATTAGACTCTAAGTCAGCTCCAAACTAATGGTCAAACTTGAGTTTTTAAATGGTTGTGGGGTACATATCGGGGCCACTATCAATAGTATATATCTGCTATCTGGTTAATCTTTGGTGTCTACTATGAGTTTCATGTTGGGTGGGGAACAAACAGTATAGAAGCCATTATCTGTATTTTTTAACTGAAGCCATTATCTGCCTGCTATTATTGGTTTTGGGTCTATCCACAGGTTGCTACCATCACTCTGGATTTCTGCATGCACTCCTTACATAATCTCACTATGTTATATTCCTATGCATGACAGTTATTGTAAACAATGGAACTGAACATGTAGAGCAAAAGAGACGAGCCTTGCGTGGCAATAAAATTTCATGCAGACGTCGCTCCATGGTAGGCGCAAAGGCAGCCCCCCCTCCACGCATTTCTGATTGTAATCGAGAGGAAGATATCTGTTCTGAGGGAGATTCAGAAGGAGAAGACAACTCCTATTTACCCCATGAGGTCTTCGCTCTAACTTGCCATGCTGATGTTGGTTATATCATGCATATGTTGTCTTGCATTGCTTACTTTATACATTAAATATGTCATGTGCTTAGTTTAGACATCCTTTGTGTGAATGCCATCTGTTTAGTTTATTCATCGTTTATGTGAATTATGCAACGCCATCTTGTTTAGCCAGGCATCATATATGTGAATTTTGCAAAGCCATCCTGCTTAGCCAGTCATCTTATATGTAAATTATATCAGGCCATCCTTTTTTCGTTACATATTACATTTGTTAATAATGTTAGTACATTCAACTGCTCTTCGTGTGCATCAGCCCTTTGACACGGTGATGTCAAATTCTGGAGTGAAAACAAGGTCTTCTGAGCAGACTATGCTATCTGACAAAGCGCATATCTCACTGGTTATGGATAGCTCCTCAGAGGAGGATTGAGAGACAGATGACCAGTCCTATCCCCCCCCCCCCGAGGTGTATGCTCTAACTTGGCAGGGTTATGTTGCTCATATCATGCGTATGGTGTCTCGCATTGCTATGTCATTTGATTAGTTTAGACATGCTTTGTGTGAATACCACCTGTTCAGTGTCTAATTACCATATATGTGAATTATGCATTGCCATCTTGTTGCAAGACATTATATATGTGAATTATACAATGATATCTTGTTGCAAAGGCATTATATATGTGAATTATGCAATGCCATGTTGTTTAGCCAAACATCATGTGTGTGAATTATATCATGCTATCATTTTTTGTATTACATGTTCCATTTGTCGACAACCTTTGTATATTCAACTACTCTTCTTGTGCATCGGCCATTTGAAGTGGTGATGGAAGTATCTGGAGTGAAAACAAGGTATTCAGAGCAGACAATGCTACCTGCTGAAGCAGACATCTTGCTGGTTACAGAGAGCTCCTTGGAGGAGGATTCAGAGACTGATGACCAGTCCTATTCCGCCCCTGAGGTCTATGCTCAAACTTGGCAAGGTTATATTACCCATGTCATGCATGTTGTCTTGCATTGCTTAGTTTTTACACCATATATGGATTGCCATCTGCTTACTTGCTTACTATACAAATCAAATATTTGAATTATATCATGCCATCATGTTTACATAGTACATACACATCATCTATCTGAATTATGGCATGGCAACCCATTTAATAAAGACATCATATAGTTATATCATCTCATCTTGTTTAGTGTTTACAGTCATCATATTTTGAATTATGGCATTCTATTCGTGAATGTATGTGAATTATGGCATGCCAACCTATTTAATAAATACATTATATAGTTATGTCATGTCATCATGTTTACATAGTCTCATATTTTGAACTATGTCTTTCCATATTTTTTAGTTAGCTATCATAATGTGAAATTGTGTCATGCTATCCTGTTTAGTTAGCCATCATATATGTGAAATTGTGTCATGCTATCATGTTTAGTTACACAACATAAATATGAATTATTTCATGCCCTCTCTTATTCCCCACTATCCATTACACCTGTCTATCATACAATGTCTATACTTTCAATTACTTTTCTTGTTTATCAGCCATTTGAATTGGAGAGCGTGATGGCAGTATCTAAGGGAGTAACAACACGGTCTTTAGAAAAGATAGTGCTACTAGTTGATGTAGATAGAACCACGGTTATACTTGCCCAAGGACCAGATCCACCACACATAACCCAGACTCTCGCAGATTGTACCCCTACGCAGTTGGACAGAGAACCAGCTACACCCCTTCTAACCCCAACCCCGGCAGATAGTAACCCAGTTCCAGTTGACACAGCACCGTCTCCACCATAGAGCACCCAAACACGAGCAGTTAGTAAGGGAAGTGCAGTGCCCAAAGCATGAGGACCACCACTCTGAATCCCAACTCAACGCTTAAAGGAGAAGAAGATTTGTTCTCAGGTCAGGTTCTGTAGCTATGGTTCATACTCCTTTGCTCTTGCATTACTGTATTTACTCATACCAACTATTTTCAAATTTGAAGGATGGAATTGAAACTCCAATGGCGCAACAGGTATGTTTTAAACCTGTTTCTTTAACTGGTTTGCTATTGTAACCTGCTCTATGTTGATTTCAGTTTCAATTGAATAAACAGATATGTTCTCATGTCATGCACATTACAAGTGTTGTTATTGCTCTATAGTTACCCACACTTATATTCTGTCTATTCTGCTTTGTCTTGAACAAATATTATTTGAACTGTGTCTCTATCTTGATTTGGCAACAAAAACTAGAATGATATAGACCATAAAGTGACCATGGTATAGATATATGTTTGTTTCATGTTGTTATCCTGTCCACTTTACAACTGAACTCATTTACCAAAATGAGTTTCATATACAACATGGTAAACATGTGATGTGTCTGCTTGTTTGTCTTTTAGAATGCGGATAAAATATTGGAGAACAGTACTGCGTTATCAAATGGTAAAGGAAGTAATGCAGATAAGGTTCAAGATAGTGAGACATCCCTGTTGGTCTCCAAGAAAGCTGATAAAAACTATCTTGACGACAGTGAGGGAACCCAAAGGTCCTGTCTTGATGTAGTGTTCGAGTTACTGGCCACTACTGCTGGCACAAGCTCTTCGAACTTGCTGCCTGAATTAATTCGTCTTCTTGAGTCTCAACTTCAAGTTGAAAGACATCGATCAGATGTGCTACGACAGGAAGTTGAAGGACTGAGGAAGTCCCTGCAGAATTCATATGCATATTTTCTAGTGCAACAGCAAGCGCTGGAGGATTTAAGCGCCAAACAAGAGAAAGTTAATAAGCTTGCTAAGCATCTTGCCAGCATTATGGGTACCCAGGATATTGTTTCTTGAGATCTTCTGAAGTGGTTTCAGTTCTGGATTTGTTTTGCTGCGGCGTTTATTTGCGCTGGTCGCCAACTTTGACAACCAGTGTATATGATATGCTGCTTTGTTCCCTATATTTTCACTGGTGGCGAACTTTGATGCCCAGTGGATGTAATATGTGTAATAGCCGTGATAGCCTAGCGTTAGTTGCTTGCTTATTTATTTCCTTGTTGTCTTGTTTATTTGTTTGCTTGTAGTCATTGCAGTTCTTTTTCCGCAGTTTGCTAGTGGCTACAATAGCCTATTTTTTAAAACTAGGCCACAATAACCATGGGCTAATATTTACTATAGTGATACTGGACCTCCTACTGGCCGTAGAAACAGTGGGACTTCTACGGGCCGTAGAAACAATGGGCCTTCTACGGGCCGTAGAAACAATGGGCCTTCTACGGGTCATAGAAACAATGGGCCTTCTACGGGCCATAGAAACAATGAGCCTTCTGTGGGTCGTACCATCAATGGGCCTTATACGGGCCGTATGATCGATTGGCCAAACATGGGCCAAACAGACCGCATTATGGCCGTAAACGGGCTAGAGTTGGAATCATCCGTTCATGGGCTGACCATAACGGGCCATCGTTAATAGGCCGTATTTGATGACACTATGAAAATGGCCCAACGTATTAACGGACCACAAACAGGCCGATTGTAACCACGGGCTGAATTTGGCCCACAAGCAGAAAATGGCAGTAACGGGCCGTAAGTAAATGAATGCTGGAAATGAGCCCAAGAATAAATGGGCTCTGATAAGGCCGAAAGATAACATGGGCTGGAAACGGCCCAACGGAATAACAGGCCGTTAATGGGTATAAAGTGATACATTGTTCATTACGGGCCAGTTTCACCACGGGCTGTTAATGGGTGTAAAGTGATACATTGTTCATTATGGGCCAGTTTCACCACGGGCCGTTAATAGGCCAAGAGTTACATAGGGCCTTATATGGGCCGAAAGACGTCATGGGCCATACATGCGCCAGAAGTGAAAACGGGCTGGAATCATATTGGATGGCCCAGATGATGCTACTGGGCCTAATTCGGATAGGGCGTAACGGGCCTTGAGTTAGCGGGCTGTAAATGGGCTATATGCGAACAGGCCGTTAATAGGCTTTCCATGGGCCAGCCCGCCACCTTTTGACCAAGTCAAACGGGCCGGCCTTTTCACAGGAATGGGCCTCTGTTGGGCCGTGCCATATGTCGACGTATCATAGGCGCCTTCTGTCCAATGAGTGGATGACATCTGTCGCAACGATGAGCCGACACGTGTTTCCTCCAGCCAATGATGATTTTACACGTGGAGAATCCCCATTGGTCGGGGTTGTTAACAGGTTATAGGATCCAAAACCCGACCCGATAGCTTAACGGCGTTCCGTTACGGTGGATGTCACGTGTCGGTCACCCTTCACGAAAGCACTTTTGTGACACGCGATTTATCGTCATGGAAGTGGACACTTCTATGATGATAATTTTGGTAATGTCATGGAACACTTCTACGACAACACAGGTATGACTATCTTGATTCTGTCATAAAATCGTCATGGATGTACATGCATGACAAAAAACGCGACCTACTGTGACAAACACGTATCATCACGGAAGTGTAATTTTTTGTAGTGATGACTCTTGTATAAGGGTAGAAGATAAAAGTAAAAGATAGGCCCTTCGCAGAGGGAAGCAGAGGTTGTCATGTGCTTTTATGGTTGGATGCACAAAATCTTAATGCAAAAGAACGTCACTTTATATTGCCGCTTGTGATAAAGACCTTTATTATGCAGTCTGTCGCTTTTATTTCTTCCCTATCACAAGTTGGTATAAAGCTTATTTTCTTCACACTAATAGATCATCATATTTAAGGAGCAATTTTTATCGCATGCATCGATGACAACTTACTTGAAGGATCTTACTCAATCCTTAGGTAGGTATGGTGGACTCTCATGGCAAAACTGGTTTAAGGGATGTTTGGAAGCACAAGTAGTATTTCTACTTGGTGCAAAGAATTTGGCTAGCATGAGAGGGAAAGGCAAGCTCAACATGTTGGATGATCCAAGACAATATAACGTTTTGGATATAGGAAAACATAATCCATTAAGTTGTCTTCCTTGTCCAACATCAACTTTTTAGCATGTTATATTTTAATGAGTGCTCACAATTACAAAATATGTCCAAGATAGTATATTTATATGTGAAATCTCTCTTCCTTCAATATTCTTTCATGAATTGTTCAAGTGACCAATTCTGCGTTTGCTAACTTTCAATAAGTTTACTACCTATACTTATTATGTGTGAAGTCATTACTCCCCATGTTATAAGCATATGAAACATATATATAAATTCAGATTTATGATATTCAATTCATTCAACTATTTACTCATAGGATATACGTGAAGCACGTGAGTAAATGACAAACTACTCCAAAAAGATATAAGTGAAGAACACTGAGAAGTCAAATAATTAACTAGCCATGGGAGGATTCCTTTTCATTAAATATTTCAAATCCAATGATTTTATTCAAATAGAAAGTAAAATTTAAAATACGCTCCAAGCAAAACACATATCATGTGACGAATAAAAATATAGCTCCGAGTGAGGTGTACCGATAGTTTTGAAGACGAAACAGGGGATGCCTTCCAGGGCATCCCCAAGCTTAGGCGCTTGAGTCTTCCTTGAATATTATCTTGGGGTGCCATGGGCATACCCAAGCTTAGGGTCTTTCCACTCCTTATTCTCCTCATATTGATATCTCACCCAAAGTTTGGAAACTTCAATCACACAAAACTTAACGGATCTTCGTGAGATGGGTTAGTATGATAAAGAGTAAACCATTCACTTTGGTACTGTCAAAGACAAGATTCATAATTGTTATCACACAATGCCTACTGTACCATATCATTTATATAATTTATATTGAGAAATATAAGCCATAGAAACTAGAAAACAAGCAAAGTATGCAATGAAAACAGAATCTGTCAGAAACAGAACAGTCCGTAATGATATGAACAGCAACCATAATTATGCTACTCCAAAAATTATGAAATAAATTGGTGGACGTCAGGAATTTGTATATTAATCTTCTGCAACAAGAATCAACTCAAAATCACTCTTCTGTAAAAATTTACAGCTAATCTCGTGAGTGCAAAGTTTCTGTTTTTTACAGCAAGATCACATTAACTTACACCCAAGTCTTCCCAAATGTCTTACTTGGAACTTTATTGAAACAAAAGCTATAAAACATGATTACTACAGTAGCTTAATCATTTGAACACAAAAAAATAGTAAGGGTAAATATTGGGTTGTCTCCTAACAAACGCTTTTCTTTAATGCCTTATAGCTAGGCATGATGATTTCAATGATGCTCACATAAAAGATAAGAATTGAAACATAAAGAGAGCATCATGAAGAATATGACTAGCGCATTTAAACCTAACCCACTTCCTATGCCTAGGGATTTTGTGAGCACACAATTTATAGGAACAAGAATCAACTAGAATAGGAAGGCAAAACAATTATAACTTCAAAACTTTAAGCACGTAGAGAGGAAACTTGATATTATTGTAACTCCTACAAGCAAATATTCCCCCCTCATAATAATTTTCAGTAGCATCATGAATTAATTTAACAATATAACCATCACATAAAGCATTCTTTTAATGATCTACAAGCATAGAAATTTTACACTCTCCACATAAGCAAAATTCTTCTTATTCGGAAAAGTGGGAGCAAACTTCAACAAAATAACTATCATGCGAGGCATACTCCAATTGAAAAAAAATCATGATGACAAGTTTCATTGTTAACATTATTCCTTATAGCATACATGTCATCACATCATAGATAGCAACTTTTTTCTCACAATCAATTTGAACCTCTTCTGAAATAGTGGAATCATTACTAACTAAAGTCAAGACCTCTCCAAATCCACTTTCATAAATATTATAATAAGATTCAACACCCTCCAAAATAGTGGGATCATTACTTACTAAAGTTGATATTCTTCCAAACCCACTTTAAATAATAGTATTATTCATACTCCAAAAGATATAAGTGAAGTTCATGGAGCATTCTACAATTAATATATACTAGAAAATATCCAAGCTCAAAATATATAAGTGAAGCACACGAAGCATTCTATAAAACCATACTCAAAAGATTTAAGTGAAGCACAAAGATCATTCTATAAGATCATTGAAGGGATCTCTCATACTAGCATGGTTCCTAAAGAAAAAGAAAAACACAAAGGACACAAATCATGCAAACAAAAGAAAAATCGAGGTATAATGATAATTGTTGAAGAAGAAAGATGGGATGCCAACCTGGGCACCTCCAAGCTTAAATGCTTGAGTATCCTTGAAATATTTACTTGAGGCGCCTTGGGCATCCCCAATCTTGAACTCTTGCCTCTCTTTATTCTTCTCGCATCGGTAACTCCTCGTTCTTTGAACACTTCATCCACACAAAACTTAACAAAAACTTGGTGAGATCCGTTAGTATAATAAAGCAAATCACTACCTTTAGGTACTATTGTAAACTCATTCAAATTTCATATTAGCACTATGTATACTGTATTCCAACTTCACCATGGTTCATCCCCCCCCCCCCGATACTACCCATAGATTCATCAAAATAAGCGAACAACACATAGAAAACATAATCTGTCAAAAACAGGACAGTCTGTAGTAATCTGGAAATTTAGTACACTTATGTAACTCCAAAAATTCTAAAAAAATATGAAAATTTAAATAAATTGTACAGAAGTACTGTGAAAAAAGTTTCAGACCCATTTGACTTTCCAGTAAAAAATGTAAATTCACGCGCTACAGCCAAAGTTTCTGTTTTTGTACTGTACATAGTAAACAAGCAATCTAATTATCCTAGAACCAAAGCTTGGCACATTATTTTTATAATACAATGGATATATACAAGGTATAATTATTTCTGAGAAACTTCCATGAAAAATTCTACATTGTTTCCATGAGCATGAACACAAGTGTTCAAGGTCGACCCTCACTTCTCCAATGCATAACCTTCCAATAACTTCTCTTATTGAAAAACCTTTTAGGCATGAGAGGCAAGTAAAATTTTTTTGTATTTTAATTCTTTTAAAATTTGTTGTATTTTCACCCACAACTAAACGGAAACAAAAAGGGAAAACAAAATCTACTTAGTGAAGAAAGCAAACAAGCACACACGAGAATATCCACCCCGCGCTATTGCTCCCCGGCAACGGCGCCAGAAAAGAGCTTGATAATCCCCAAATGCAGGGAATCATCATAGCAATTCCCAAAGGTGGAGGTGATAAGTATGGAGTGTCGAACCCACAAGGAGCTAAAGGCAAGATCAATATTCTCTCAAATCCTATCTGCCACTGATACGACTCTACGTACACCTATGTTGTGGGTATGAAGAGGATAACTTTGTATGATATCAGAGAGCTAAAATATAAAAGTAGGTCTTGTTATCATAAAGTTAGAATATATTACTCAATGTTATAAATAGCGAGCGTGGAATAATGATGGTTCGATGTGCGGAATTATCCTAGGCAATTGTTAACAAGACCAGTAATCACTATTGCAATTTCATATGAGGGAGAGGCATAAGCTAACATACTTTCTCTTCTTGGATCATATGCACTTATGATTGGAACTCTAGAAAGCATCTGGAACTACTAAAGATCATTAAGGTAAAACCCAACCATAGCATTAACATATCAAGTCCCCTCTATCCCATACGCAACAACCCCTTACTCGGGTTTATGCTTCTGTCACTCAAGCAACCCACTATAAGTGAATCATGAACGTATTGCAACACCCTATAGTGGGAATCCCTCACGCTTGCGCGACACGGATGGCACAATAGGACAGCACCAAAATAAAACATACAACTCATACCAATTCTAGATCATCAATCAACCCAAAGACAAAGGATATCTACTCAAAACATCATAGGATGGCAACACATCATTGGATCATAATATGTGGCATAAAGCACCATGTTCAAGTAAGGATTACAGTGGGGTGCGGGAGAGTGGACCGTGTAAAAGAGATGAGGATGGTGATGATGATGGTCATGTTGATGAAGATGATCACCGTGGCGATGATTCCCCTCCCGATGGCACTCTAGCGCCACTAAGAGATAGGAGGAGAGGTTCTCCCCCTTGTGCTTCCTCCTTCATGGCCTCCCCCTGGTTGGGGAGAGGTGCTCCCTCTGTTCCTTGGCCTCCATGGCGATGATGGCCCCTCCAAGATCCTTCCCCATGGCCTCTGGTGATGATGGCCCCCTCCGGCAGGGTGCCAGAGAGGGCCTAGATTGATTTCTCGTGGCTATAGAGGCTTGCGGCGGCGGAACTTCCAATCTTTGTTACGTTCTGGAGGTTTGGGTATTTATAGGAAAGATTGGCGTCGAGAACAAGTCAGGGGGCCCACGAAGAGTCCACGAGTCAGGGAGCGCGCTCTATGGGTGCGCGCCCTCCACCCTCATGGGGCCCACGGGACTCCCCTCCAGTAACTCTTTGTTCTAGTATTTTTTATATTTTCCAGAAAAATTATATGTTGATTTTCAGCGCATTCTGAGAACTTTTATTTTTGCACAAAATAACACCACGGTAGTTCTGCTAAAAACAGCGTCAGTCCGGGTTAGTTCTAATCAAATCATACCAAAATCATATAAAACTATTGTAAACATGGCATGAATACTTCATAAATTATAGATACGTTGGAGATGTATCAGTCCACATCTGTGCCGAGGTGGAGCAGAAGAAGTGGTTGGCAGGCACCACATCCTCGGGAGGTGGCCCAAGATTGGAGCGACGGGATGCGATGGTGAAGCATGATGTTCACCACATCCACCAGCTGGAGGTCCTTCTTGTATGTTCAGAACTGAATCTTCTAAAGCAGCACCTTCGTCTCGTCGGGGTTCCCCCAGTCCATGCCCTTCCTCCTCCAGGATGCGAGCTTCTTTGGGGGCCCAACCGAGAACGTCGGGACCTCAGCCTGGCCCACAGCGGCTCGGTGATGTTAAACTACTCGCACCGCCACTCCTTGATGGTCTCCATAAACGTACCTTTGAACCAGCGTGCCTTCTGGTTCTTAATGATCATCGCGCCCCCTGCACTCAGCGAGTTCAAAGCCGCTAGATCTCGGCTTGATGCTAAAGATCTTCAGCCATAGCCTAAAGTGCGGCCCGATGTGGAGGAAGGCCTCACAGATGGTGATGAAGGAGGCGAGGTGAAGAATGGAGTTCAGGGCTAGATGGTGGAAATCTAGCCCGTAAAAGAACATGATCCAGCACACGAAAGGGTGCAATGGGAACCCCAGACCTCTAATGAGGTGGGGGACAAAGATGACCCTCCCCTCAGGATTGGGAGCGGGTACTCGCTGGTTCGGGTCCGGCACTCGGGTGCTAACCTCAATGGGGATATACCCCGCACTGTGTAGCTCCAGATGGTGCCCTCTGTGATGGAGGAGCCGCCCCAGTGCCCCTTGAGGTTGGCGTCAGCCATTATTGGGGATGGAGGTGGATAAGCGCTGCGGGGGCAAGATGAGTTCGTGATTGGATCTAGGTGCTAGAGTTCGAGAGGCAACAGGCAGAAGGGAAGGGGAATGTACGTTTCCCATCACTATCCCTTTGCTCTTATGTAGGCTGATTAAAAGGCCAAGAGTCCCTCCTGCTCCACCGGTGAAATTGCCATTAACCGTAAAAAGATGCCATTATGCATATAGGGAGAAACAAAATCTTAATGATATCCCTTAGAAAACGGGCACGATCTCTGTTAAGATGGGTCGTGCCAATACGAGGATTGCCTTCGGCCGCAATTTGAGTGAGCAGTAACTACCCGCCCGGTCGTGGGTGGCGCCGCTTTGATAAAGTTGTCAGGCTAGGGGTAATGTTCACACCTACGTGACAGGCCTTCAAGGCTAAGTAACCTCATGTCTTAGGAAGTGGGGCCAGTTCGGTTATGTCCTGATTCGAGGGACATATTCCTTGGAGGAGTGTTACATGGTGGCTTTAAATAAGGAAAAGCATCTCGGATTATCAAAAGGGGAATTTGTTTGTCAAGCGAAGGACTTTGGATCTGGAATTATTAGAATCAAAGAGGGTGTCTGATAACCCACAAGTGTAGGGGATCGCAACAGCTTTTGAGGGTGAAGTACAACCCAAATTTATTGATTCGACACAAGGGAAGCCAAAGAATATTCTTGAGTATTAGCAGTTGAGTTGTCAATTCAACCACACCTGGATAACTTAGTATCTGCAGGAAAGTATTTAGTAGCAAAGTAGTATGATAGTAATGGTAGCAGTAGCAACAGTAAAGATAAATGTTTTTGGGTTTTTGTAGTAGTTGTAACAGTAGCAACGGAAAAGTAAATAAGCGAAGAACAATATATGAAAAACTCGTAGGCAATGGATCAGTGATGGATAATTATGCCGGATGCGATTCCTCATGTAATAGCTATAACATAGGGTGACACAGAACTAGCTCCAATTCATCAATGTAATGTAGGAATGTATTCCGTAAATAGTCATACGTGCTTATGGAAAAGAACTTGCATGACATCTTTTGTCCTACCCTCCCGTTGCAGCGGGGTCCTAGTGGAAACTAAGGGATATTAAGGCCTCCTTTTAATAGAGAACCGGACCAAAGCATTAACACATAGTGAATACATGAACTCCTCAAACTACGGTCATCACCGAGAACTATCCCGATTATTGTCACTTCGGGGTTGTCGGATCATAACACATAATAGGTGACTATAGACTCGCAAGATAGGATCAAGAACACACATATATTCATGAAAACATAATAGGTTCAGATCTGAAATCATGGCACTCAGGCCCTAGTGACAAGCATTAAGCATAGCAAAGTCATAGCAACATCAATCTCAGAACATAGTGGATACTAGGGACCAAACCCTAACAAAACTAACTTGATTACATGGTAAATCTCATCCAACCCATCACCGTCCAGCAAGCCTATGATGGAATTACTCACGCACGGCGGTGAGCATCATGAAATTGGTGATGGAGGATGGTTGATGATGACGACGGCGACGAATCCCCCTCTCCGGAGCCCCAAACGGACTCCAGATCAGCCCTCCCGAGAGAGATTAGGGCTTGGCGGCGGCTCCGTGTCGTAAAACGCGATGAAACTTTTTTTCTGATTTTTTTCTCCGCGAGACGGAATATATGGAGTTGGAGTTGAGGTCGGTGGAGCTCCAGGGGGGGCACGAATAGGGGGCGCGCCCTAGGGGGCGGGCTATCTCGTGGACAGCTTGTGGGCCCCCTGGTGTATATCTTTCGCCCAGAAATTCTTATTAATTCCAAAAAGTGCCTCCGTGGATTTTCAGGACATTCAGAGAACTTTTCTTTTCTACACATAAAACAACATCATGGCAGTTCTGCTGAAAACAGCGTCAGTCCGGGTTAGTTTCATTCAAATTATGCAAGTTAGAGTCCAAAACAAGGGCAAAAGTGTTTGGAAAAGTAGATACGTTGGAGACGTATCAACTCCCCCAAGCTTAAACCTTTGCTTGTCCTCAAGAAATTCAGTTGATAAACTGAAAGTGATAAAGAAAAACTTTTACAAACTCTGTTTGCTCTTGTTGTTGTAAACATGAATAGCCAGCATTCAAGTTTCAGCAAATATTATGAACTAACCATACCCACAATAACACTTAGCTCTCAAAATCACTCATATCAATAGCATAATCAGCTAGCGAGCCATAATAATAAAACTCGGATGACAACACTTTATCAAAATAATTATAACATGATATGACAAAATGGTATCTCGCTAGCCCTTTCTGAGACCGCAAAACATAAATGCAGAGCACCTTTAAAGATCAAGGACTGACTAAACATTGTAATTCATGGTAAGAGAGATCCAGTCAAGTCATACCCAATATAAATCAACAATAATGAATGCAAATGACAGTGTGCTCTCCAGCGGGTGCTTTTAATAAGAAGGGTGATGACTTAACATAAAAGTAAATAGATAGGCCCTTCGCAGAGGGAAGCAGGGATTTGTAGAGGTGCCAGAGCTCGATTTTAAAACAGAGATTGAATAACATTTTGAGCGGCATACTTTCACTGTCAACGCAACATCTATGAGATGGTTGTATCTTCCATACTACATGCAAGGCAGTTCCCAAACAGAATGGTAAAGGTATATACTCCCCCAACCACCAACAAGCATCAATCCATGGCTTGCTCGAAACAACGAGTGCCTCCAACTAACAACAGCCCTGGGGGAGTTTTGTTCAATTATTTTGATTTGCTTTGATCTTTTTGGATCATGGGACTGGGCATCCCGGTTACCAGGCCTTTCTCGTGAATGAGGAGCGGAGTCCACTCCTCTTGAGAATAACCCACCTAGCATGGAAGAGGCAGCCCTAGTTGTAACATGGCTGCTCGAGCATAAAAACAGAATTTCATTTGAAGGTTTGGAGTTTGGCACATACAAATTTACTTGGAATGGTAGGTAGATACCGCATATAGGAAGGTATAGTGGACTCATATGGAACAACTTTGGGGTTTAAGGAGTTTGGATGCATAAGCAGTATTCCCGCTTAGTACAGGTGAAGGCTAGCAAAAGACTGGGAAGCGACCAACTGAGAGAGCGATAACAATCATAAACATGCATTAAAATTAATTCACATTGAATACAAGCATGAGTAGGATATAATCCACCATGAACATAAATATCGTGAAGGCTATGTTGATTTGTTTTCAACTACATGCGTGAACATGTGCCAAGTCGAGTCACTCAATTCATTTAAAGGAGGATACCATCCCATCATACCACATCATAATCATTCTAATAGCATGTTGTCACGCAAGGTAAACCATTATAACTCATAGCTAATCAAGCATGGCACAAGCAACTATAATCTCTAAATGTCATTGCAAATATGTTTACTTCATAATAGTTGAATCAGGAACGATGAACTCATCATATTTACAAAAAACAAGAGAGGTCGAGTTCATACCAGCTTTTCTCATCCCAATAAGTCCATCATATATCGTCATTATTGCCTTTCACTTGCACGACCGAACGATGTGTATAATAATAAGAGTGCACGTGCATTGGACTAAGATGGAATCTGTAAGCATTCAACCCAAAAGAGAAGACAAGATAATATGGGATCTAAATTAAATAAACAATCATGCATAGGAGAGCCACTAAGCATTTTCAATATGGTCTTCTCGACCCCCAAAGGAAAGAAAAGAAAAGAAAACTATTTACACGGGAAAGCTCCCAATAAGTAAGAATAAGAACTAGGAATCTTTTTGGGTTTTCATTTTAAATCCTACTACAAGCAAGGAAATTAAACTAACTAATTTTTTGGGTTTTTCTTAAGGTTTATCAAACACACAAGAAGCAAACTAGAAAAAGGAATTTAAACTAGCATGGATAATACAATGAAAGAGTATGAGCACCGACGACTAGTGTGTGAACATGGATGTAAAGTCGGTGAGAAATATGTACTCCCCCAAGCTTAGGCTTTTGGCCTAAGTTGGTCTAGTACCAAGGACCGCCGCTACTCTCTCCGGTGTAATGAGAGGTGTAATCAGGATGATACTGGCTGGTCATCTCCAGATCCCACTGGACAGATGATGCACGATAAGGATCCAGCTCAGGTTCCGCCTCAGGTTCAGGTTCTGGAGTAAAAGCTTGAACTGGATGGTTGTTCACCGATTTCGGTGTGACGAGAAAATTTTCTGCAAGCAAATCAAACAACAGAGGCGCATGCAAAATAATAATCTCAAAATGTTTCTTATTGAATCTAAGTTTATACAAGAGCATTCTGTCTTCGTTGTCAACAATAAACTTGTGTGCTACCATGCTCTTGTAATCTAAAATGTGAGGAGGAAATTTTATCTCCCCCTTCTCAAGGTGCCTAATGGGTATCTGAAAATGTTTAGCAAGATGTGCAGCATAGATACCTCCAAATATGGGGCCTTTTGTATGATTCAGGGCTAGACATTTAGCAACGACGGCACCCATACTAAAAGTATTATCTCCAATCAAGGCATGTTGAAGAATGATAATATCAGGAACGCTCAAGTTTCCACTATTTCCACGACCAATCAAGCATCTACTAGCAAATATGGCAAAGTAGCGTAAAACAGGAAAGTGTATGCTAGAGACTTTTGCCTTAGAGCCCTTCTTTGGTTCCTCTACAGCTATAGTATTAACAAAGCCACCCACATCTTCACGATGAGGTTCCTCTAATTCTCCCTCATAAGGTATCCTACACACCGCGCAAAAATTACTTAAAGACATTTCTCTGAATTCATCATATAAATGAAATGATACTGCAGGCGGTGACTTCTTAGGATAATAATAAAAGTTTTGCACGAAAGTATTTGTGAGTAAGAGATACTGATCGATTCGGTCGTTGATGAAATCGGTGAGGCCTGCAGTCTTGATCAAGGAATAAAAATTTCATGAATTCCAGCTTCTTTCAAGAAATCCTCGCATGGCCATCACACGACCGTACTTCCACTAAGCGAGGAAGATTATACTTGGCCTTTTCCTTCTCTTTGGCTTGTTTTTCCTGAGAGCCTTGGCTAGAAGAGCCCCTCAAAAGTTTCCTCAACATTTTCTGAATTTTTTTGAAATTTTAATAACTTCAAATAAAAATGCATAAAACTAAACAAGATTGATAGCAACCACTCCTACAAGTGCCTAGAGCCTATATCATGCATTGGAATTGCTTGGGACCTCAAAATTTTAACATGCAAGCTCAAGAACATGGTCACCTAAGCAGCAAGAATTTGTAATGAATAAAGCACTAGAACAAAAACTAATTGGACCAATGGAGGAGTCACATACCAAGCAACAATCTCCCAAAGTAGTTTTGTGAATGGAGCTTTGAGCAAGGAGATCGAAAATCGTAGCAAAACGAGCTAGAACTCATGCTTGAGCTGGATGGGGATTTTTTGGGTAGAAGATGAAGTGTATGGGTGCTAGCATAAGTGGAGGGGGGCACCAGGGGCCCACGAGACAGGGGGCGCTCCCTATAGGGGGCGCCCTCCACTCTCGTGGCCGGGTGCTTGCCCCTCCTGCAGTGATTTCAGTGCCTAAAATCCTCAAATATTCCAGAAAAAATCATACTAAATTTGCAGGGCATTTGGAGCACTTTTATTTTCGGACTATTTTTTATTGCACAGATAAATCAGAAAACAGACGGATAATACTATTTTTGCTTTATTTATTTTAAATAACAGAAAGTAAAAAGAGGGTACAGAAGGTTGTGCCTTCTAGTATCATCCATCTCGTGATCATCAAAATGAACCCACTAACAAGGTTGATCAAGTCTTGTTAACAAACTCATTCCGAATAACACGAAACCGGAGAAATTTCGAATAACACTAAGTTACCTCAACGGGGATATGAAAATCCCCAACAATAAGAATATCATACTTTTTCTTGACAGTAGGGAGAGGAAATTCAAAACCTCCAAAAATAATAGCTCGAACTTTTTCAATAGAATTGATGCTATGAACTTGAGATTGTTTCCTCAGAAAGTGTACCGTATGCTCATTACCATTAACATGAAAAGTGACATTGCCTTTGTTGCAATCAATAACAGCCCCTGCAGTGTTAAGAAAAGGTCTACCAAGGATAATAGACATACTATCGTCCTCAGGAATATCAAGAATAACAAAGTCCATTAAGATAGTGACATTTGCAACCACAACAGGCACATCCTCACAAATACAAATAGGTATAACAGTTGATTTATCAGCCATTTGCAAAGATATTTCAGTAGGTGTCAACTTATTCAATTCAAGTCTATGATATAAAGAGAGAGGCATAACACTAACACCGGCTCCAAGATCACATAAAGCAGTTCTAACATAATTTCTTTTAATGGAGCATGGTATAGTTGGTACCCCCGGATCTCCAAGTTTCTTTGGTATTCCACCCTTAAAAGTGTAATTAGCAAGCATGGTGGAAATTTCAGCTTCCGGTATATTTCTTTTATTTGTAATGATATCCTTCATATACTTAGCATAAGGGTTTGCTTTCAACATATCAGTTAAGCGCATACGTAAGAAAATAGGTCTAATCATTTCAGCAAAGCGCTCAAAATCCTCATCATCCTTTGACTTGGATGGTTTAGGAGGAAAGAGCATGGGTTTCTGAACCCATGGTTCTCTTTCTTTACCGTGCTTCCTAGCAACAAAATCTCTCTTATCATAATGTTGATTCTTTGATTGTGGGTTATCAAGATCAATAACAGGTTCAATCTCTACATCATTGTTTTTGCTAGGTTGAGTATCAACATGAACATTATCATTAACATTATCACTAGGTTCATGTTCATCACCTGATTGAGTTTCAGCATCAGAAATAGAAATATCATTGGGATTATCAGGTGTGTCTACAGTAGGTTCACTAGAAGCATGTAAAGTTCTATTGTTTTTCTTTTTCTCCCTTTTAGAAGAACTAGGTGCCTCTAAATTATTTCTTTGAGAATCTTGCTCGATTCTCTTAGGGTGGCCTTCAGGATACAAAGGTTCCTGAGTCATTCTACTAGTTCTAGTAGCCACTCTAACAGCAAAGTCATTTTTATTATTTAATTCCTCAAGCAAGTCATTTTGAGCTTTGAGTACTTGCTCAGCTTGAGTAGCAACCATAGAAGCATATTTGCTATCGCGGTGAAGTTCATCTTTAACTCTAGCCATATTATCACTTACGCGTCCTATCTCGAAAGCATTATTCTTTAACTCTCTACCAACATAAGCATTAAAACTTTCTTGTCTAGCCATAAAGTCATCAAATTCATCTAAGCATGGGCTATGAAATTTAGTAGAGGGGACTTCAACTTTATCATATCTATAGAGAGAATTTACCTTTACTACCTGTGTCGGGTTATCAAGACAATATGGTTCTTCAACAGGTGGTATATTAAGACCATGTATTTCTTCAATAGGAGGTAAATTCTTAACATCTTCAGATTTAATACCTTTTTCTTTCATTGATTTCTTTGCCTCTTGCATATCTTCAGGTCTGAGAAATAAAACACCTCTCTTCTTCGGAGTGGGTTTAGGAATAGGCTCAGGTGTTGGCTCAACTGGTTCAGGAATTGCCTCAAGAATTGGCTCGGGAGGAGTCCAATTATTTTCATTAGTCAACATATTATTCAATAATATTTCAGCTTCGTCGACTGTTCTTTCCCTGAAAACACAACCAGCAGAACTATCCAAGTAGTCCTTGGAAGCATCGGTTAGTCCATTATAAAAGATATCAAGTATTTCATTTTTCTTAAGAGGATGATCAGGCAAAGCATTAAGTAACCGGAGAAGCCTCCCCCAAGCTTGTGGGAGACTCTCTTGTTTGATTTGCACAAAATTATATATTTCCCGCAAGGTAGCTTGTTTCTTATGAGCAGGGAAATATTTAGCAGAGAAGTAATAAATCATATCCTGGGGACTATGCACACAACCAGGAGCAAGAGAATTGTACCAAGTCTTAGCATCACCCTTTAATGAGAACGGAAATATCTTAAGGATATAAAAATAGCGAGACTTCTCATCATTAGTAAACAGGGTAGCTATATCATTCAACTTGGTAAGATGTGCCACAACAGTTTCAGATTCAAGGCCATAAAAAGGATCAGATTCAACAAGAGTAATAATCTCAGGATCAACAGAGAATTCATAATCCTTATCAGTAACACAGATAGGTGAAGTAGCAAAAGCAGGTTCGGGTTTCATTCTAGCATTAAGAGACTGTTGCTTCCATTTAGCTAATAATTTCTTAAGATCAGATCTATCATTGCAAGCAAAGATTTCCCTAGCAGCTTCTTCATTCATAACATAACCCTTAGGAACAACAGGCAATACATAATCATTGGGGGAACGTTCATCATCACTATCATCAATAGCATCTTCTATATTTTCATTCCCCCTAACTCTAGCAAGTTGTTCATCAAGAAATTCACCAAATGGTAAAGTAGTATCATGCACAGAAGTAGTTTCATCATGCATAGCAGAAGTGGCATCATCAATAACATGCAACATATCAGAATTCATAGCAGTAGCAGGTTTAGGTGTCGCAAACTTACTCATAACAGAAGGAGAATCTAGTGCAGAGCTAGATGGCAGTTCCTTACCTCCCCTCGTAGTTGAGGGATAGATCTTGGTTTTAGCGTCTTTCAAGTTCTTCATAGTGATCAACAGATATAAATCCCAAGTGACTCAGAGAATAGAGCTATGCTCCCCGGTAACAGCGCCAGAAATTAGTCTTGATAACCCACAAGTGTAGGGGATCGCAACAGCTTTCGAGGGTGAAGTACAACCCAAATTTATTGATTCAACACAAGGGAAGCCAAAGCATATTCTTGAGTATTAGCAGTTGAGTTGTCAATTCAACCACACTTGGATAACTTAGTATCTGTAGCAAAGTATTTAGTAGCAAAGTAGTATGATAGTAATGGTAGCAGTAGCAACAGTAAAGATAAATGTTTTTGGGTTTTTGTAGTAGTTGTAACGGTAGCAACGGAAAAGTAAATAAGCGAAGAACAATATATGAAAAACTCGTAGGCAAAATGGATCAGTGATGGATAATTATGCCGGATGCGATTCCTCATGTAATAGCTATAACATAGGGTGACATAGAACTAGATCCAATTCATCAATGTAATGTAGGCATGTATTCCGTAAATAGTCATACATGCTTATGGAAAAGAACTTGCATGACATCTTTTGTCCTACCCTCCCGTTGCAGCGGGGTCCTAGTGGAAACTAAGGGATATTAAGGCCTCCTTTTAATAGAGAACTGGACCAAAGCATTAACACATAGTGAATACATGAACTCCTCAAACTACGGTCATCACCGAGAAGTATCCCATTATTGTCACTTCGGGGTTGTCGGATCATAACACATAATAGGTGACTATAGACTCGCAAGATAGGATCAAGAACACACATATATTCATGAAAACATAATAGGTTCAGATCTGAAATCATGGCACTCGGTCCCTAGTAACAAGCATTAAGCATAGCAAAGTCATAGCAACATCAATCTCAGAACATTGTGGATACTAGGGATCAAACCCTAACAAAACTAACTTGATTACATGGTAAATCTCATCCAACCCATCACCGTCCAGCAAGCCTACGATGGAATTACTCACGCACGGCGGTGAGCATCATGAAATTGGTGATGGAGGATGGTTGATGATGACGACAGCGACGAATCCCCCTCTCCAGAGCCCCGAACAGACTCCAGATCAGCCCTCCCGAGAGAGATTAGGGCTTGGCGGCGGCTCCGTGTCGTAAAACGCGATGAAACTTTTTTTTTGATTTTTTTCTTCGCGAGACGGAATATATGGAGTTGGAGTTGAGGTCAGTGGAGCTCTAGGGGGCCCACGAGATAGGGGGCGCCCCCTAGGGGGGGCGCCCCCCCCTGTCTCGTGGACAGCCTATGGACCCTCTGGTGTATATCTTTCTCCCAGAAATTCTTATTAATTCCAAAAAGTGCCTCCGTGGATTTTCAGGACATTCCGAGAACTTTCCTTTTCTACACATAAAACAACATCATGGCAGTTCTGCTGAAAACAGTGTCAGTCCGGGTTAGTTTCATTCAAATTGTGCAAGTTAGAGTCCAGAAAAGGGCAAAAGTGTTTGGAAAAGTAGATACATTGGAGACGTATTAGTGTCCTCGGCATAGAAGACCAGTTTGGGGGCTACTGACGGTGTCCTAGACTAGGGGGTGCCAACCTAGTCGTCCCATAGTCCTCGAGCTGGGCCTGTAGGCCCTGATTCTCATTCAGGTGGATTCTGAAAGCTACATGCCTGGGCGTGGTCAAGACTACACCTACTGAAGACTTGGCATATACTATTAGACATCTCGTGCCGCCTCCATGCGCCTCCCTGGATACTAACCATGTAACCCTAGATGTCCTACCTGGCGTGTATATAAGTCGGGGGGTTTATTCTATAGGGGGGACCGAATCACAATTACATTCACCTAGCTAGGTAGATCAAGCTTGTACTCGATACATCCACATTAATATAATCAAAGCAGGACATAGGGTATTACCTCTCCGAGAGGGCCCGAACCTGGGTAAACACCTATCTTCATCGTTCTTGTTACCACCGATCCGAGATCCACAGCTCGGGAGCCCTACCTTGAGGTCTGTCGGTTTTGACACCGACAATAACTGTGTGCTATTCTATCAATTGCCCAACGGTAATTTGTTTACCCATTGTTGCTATGCTCATGAGAGAGATGCCTCTAGTGAAACTATGGTCACCGGGTCAATCTTCCATATTTACTAAAACCCTAAAACTCCTCACTGCTTTATTTCTTTTTTATTTTATTTTATTTTATATAGCTACCACTATCAGATTTAATCCTTGCAATTGGCTAGAACAAGGGGATTGACAACCTCTTGCCTTCATTTGGTGCAAGCATTTGCATTTTTGTGTGTAGGTACCGCTTATCTTGTTTGTGTGGTGTCTCCTACTGGTCCGATAAACCTTAGTTCTTAATTGAGGAAAATACTATCTGCTACTATACTACATCACTCTTCCTCTTCGGGGAAAGCCCAACGCTATCACAAGTAGCATGGAGTCGGTCCTAGTGTAGTGCCCCTACTGCTGTTGTGTCATCGGTTAGATCGACGCCAATGGCTACGGGTGTGGCAGCGTGTGAGCTTTGCTTGGCCTAGGTCAGAGCATGTTGGCTAAAGCTAGCTCGACGATGACCATCACAACCTCTAGGTTGCGCATATCATATTAGTAGTGATGACTCTGGAAACCTCGAGAACACCTTATTACTCAAGCACCGCCCTTACTAACTTAGTACCTTTTAAATTCCTATTTCCTAGCGACTGATAGATTTGACTATTTTCAAACTCCGGTTTGGTGAGTATGGAACTATGTGGGTGACAACATAGTAGTGGGATTAGTAGTGACTTTGGGTGTGCTTGGTAGCATGCATGGAGGGTGTATAGACAAAAAAAGTTCCCTATCTGACCCACTTTCACTTGTTTGGAAGGGTGTATGGGCTCACCTGGGCTATGCCTATTAGATGCAAAAAAAGTCCCTCAGCCATGCTCACTTGAGCACCCCCAAGGTGAGCCAGGTTGATCAAAGTTGAGTCCGACCCCGAGAAAATTTCCGCTAACCCACCCCTCCCTCGAACGACCACCCCACCTCGACCGTCTCCTCGCGCGACCCCCCCATCCCCCTGACCTAGCTGCGAGCTTCACTCCCACGACCCTATGGAGACCGCCTATTGATCCACCCCTCTACCAGTCCCCTTTATTTTTGCTCACTATGGGTTTGACACTTTACTTATCATGAAAGTGCTACAGCTCCTGTCCTTTTGCATGACATCACAATCGTCTTGCTTAAATTGAAATACGGATTTTAATCCCGGATCTAGAGATGAAAAGGAAAAATTACTGAATCCAAATTAGGATCTGGATTCAGCCCATTACCACTGTTAGTTGAATTTGTATTCTTTGTTTCTCAAACTACAAACTGAATTTGAGTTTGAAAAGTTGGAACATCCTAGATACGTGTAGCACCTCCTAGATTTGTACTACTATATAGTGTACTATATCATGATGGCACGCGTTGTCGCGCTCGTCTATTTTTGGAATAGATTGATAAGAGTTCTTGTAAATATATGGTGATAGAAAACACAAATGTTATGGGTAGTTTTAGTTGATTTGCATGTAGTGCGGTAGTAAGTGAGGACTTGTTATGGCCTGCCACACCCTTCCATCACGATGATGAACTGCCGCACCCTTCATGAAATATATGAGACGATGTGAACAAATTACAGTTTCATAGAAGTCCTACATTCTTTCACGTTTAGATATCTTCATAAAAAAGAGGAGATAATATGATATTTGAACTAATTATTGCCAGAGCACCATACATCTTAACGTCTTGTGATCGTACATTAAGGGTTTTCAAAATCTGGAAGGGACTTCTCTCATACTACTACATAGCATTAAGCACCTTGATATTTCTAATAGGTGCAATTTTCCTTTTGAAAATATAAGCACATTCATGCTCTCAAAGCTATCTCTATATTTGATAAAGTTAGGTTGCATCAACATTGACCATAACAAAGCTTGAACAGTTGAAATTGCAGTGCGTCCAGTTTATAGCCCTAGAGAAATCTATCACCATTTCCAAAGCACCGTCCACAATGGAGATTATCGCAACCATTTGGCACCTGTAATGAACCTAAAGATGAGATTTACGATATAAGAAAATGAGCTTCTATAACATGCATATTCAGGAAAGGAAAAAGGTCCCAAACAATCATAATATAGGTACATTATTTCTTGGCTATAGTTTCACATATCTGTACGGATATTTGGCTGGCTACATGTTTATGTGACTGTATGCAAATGCTCTGTTTGCACTCAACACTCACCAGCAATCATGTACTACAGTCTATAGGCACCATGTATATCATCAATATTTCATACGGATGTGAACATATGTTCATAACGGAAGTCGTGTATTGCTTTCATTCTAGTACATAGATATGGTGTAAGAAAATAGTAGAACTTGCAGTAGTATGAAAATGCCAAACCTATGAGTCTGTGACCTATGAAACGATAGATTATCTAGTTCTAACAATAAAAAAGATCAAAAATAAATTTATTGTAAAGTCACATTGTATAAGCTATCTTCCATGCAAAATTAAAATTCAGAACAACAAAAATTAACCTCTTCATTTGAAAGGCAATCCATGTACATTGCTTTGGAACATGGTTTATATATGATATAATACAAATATTCAAGGTGTCTACCAAATAGAAAGGAAAGAAATCAAGATTATCAGGTCATAGCTCCAAGTCTTCTTCCCTTATAGAATCTTCCCATAAGAAGTCAGTGGAACTGAGTCCATCCCTACAACACAATGCATTCTTTTCTATTTCGCACCAATCAACACAAGGAGCAGACATTATACAAGTAATTAATCATAGTTAAGGTCACTGGATTACCTCTAACATGAACAATGGGGAAAATATGATGTCAAACACACGTGCTTTACCTTGGGACATATTTGTTCCCTTGTTTTGAAATGCTCGCCATATACCTCAGTTTGGATGAAGAATGTCAATTATGAGCAGCACTCACTGCGGGCAATCAAAACATCAACATCAAATGACCCTTATCTTCACCTTCTTCAAAAGGCACAAGGGTATGGTTGTACATGTACTATTTATATATACCCTACAAATTAAACAATCAGTTGGTCAATGTATAATAAATTTATAATCCCTAACTTACAGTTCTACCATTGTGAACCAGTGGTTATATGAATGCAATGTGTTCTATTCTATCACCCCAACCCAACACGTGCTAGACTATACTTGACATGCCTAGAAAAATATCGATGGTGATATGAAGAATCCACTACTGATCAAATGACTAACACCGTACATAGTAGTCCACATCCGAACTTTAGAATGCCCTTTCCTACTTCATATAGCTACATCGAAACACATGTGTAAAAATTATTTGTTGGTTCCTTCAGGAATTGGCGGGTTGTTGGGTATGTGGTTTGGTACGAGGGCCTCTGCAATCTGCAACAATCAGAGGAGTTGGGCAATGCCTCGCTATCGACATGAAGGATGAAAGGTCATGAATGAAATACTTTCATTTTCCTCGTAATCCCAACATTTTCCAGTCCATGATTCTCACCGGCGAAACATTGTTCACGCTCATTACAACAGTGTTTCGTCCTCTCGGGGTTATTGTGTGCACTGGAACAATGTTTCCCTTGAGAGTATATATTAGACATCATTTTCTTTCTCCCTTTTCTCTAAATAGAATGCTCGTAAGTGTGCTACAAAGGATGTGCTTGATTTGTTTTTTGATTCAGCGAATCTTCTTTACCGGTATCCTTGCTAATCTTTGTTGTAATCTCCAAATCCTAACTATTAGTATGGTTCATTGTTCATACTACTTATCTTTTCTCCTCAAGATAGTAGTAAGTCATGTGAGAGCAAAGCTCTGTTTGCATCAAGCACAATTTTGAAGGTCAACATGAGTTCCTCATATGCAACTTTCAGAATTGACATGTACCTTTACACTATTAACCCCTTTCTTTACTTTCATGAGCACCATGAATATTCGTTAGCCCAGTTGGATGAAATAATTATGCTTCTTCATGGAATAAAGATAGATTCTGATAATGCATTTTTAGAAAGGCAGCTCCACTGGAAGGACTCAGCACATTGTGTTTCACTATTTCCAAGAATATGTTGTACAAGCCTTTCATTTTCAAGATTGTAAAGACTACTGTTGGTCCGCAACTAAAACAAAATGGTGAAACATACTATGAATGGTTTTGTCCTAGTTCAACCAACTGTGAGATCATTTAGACATAGCAAGAGCATGGATCAAAGCAATGATAAAACTAATAAAAACAGGAATACCTGCAATAATTTTCAGAATGAAAAGTCAAGGAGCACAAATCATCAAGCATGTATGCACTATGGAAATACAACCATTTATTGTACCTTTGTCGTGCAAACCAGCTACCTTAACCTTGTTTACAACCTGAGGAAAAAATAGGCAATTGTTTCCATGAGTGCACGTGAAAGATGGGAGCTCTGAAGAATGTTCCATCTTAAAACCAATAACTTAAAGCAATATTCAGTATGTAGTAACAGTATACAAATAGTTTTTCAAATGATGCTGGATTAATCAACAAGCAAGGGAATATGTCATCTCTCTTAATTTATAGAACAACCTGAACAGTAAGCTATAATATCCTCATGTCATGACTAACGCACGCACTGAGCTATCATAAATTTAGGAGCTCCTTGTGAAATTTCTTCATTGTTTTTGCATGTGTCTGGCTTTGTGTTAATTTAATCAAGGGAATATTTGACTTGGTTCATCAGCCAACATCAGGGGAAGCACATCAAATCATACATGTGATGCATTAGAGTTTGCTCATAGGTGCATCATGCATAAACTAAAAAACTGCTAAGCATGGATAATAAATGGTAAAACACTTGATTCCAACGAGAGAGGAAGAAGGCTTGAGAGGGTGGCAGAAGTATAAGGTGTGGTGTAGTTACCTGTCCAAAAGCCATATGAGATTATGAAATGGTGAGCAAGAAAATCCACAACAGAAAGCTCAAGAATCTGCCAAAATCAATCGACCAGATGTACCATGAACATCACCTGTACAAAGAAATGGTATGAGAGGATATGAGGATCTTTTCTACGAGAGGAGAACAATGTAATTATTTGATGCAATTGATGATCTTTTCTGCGAGAGGAGAACAATATAATTGTCTGATGCAATTAAGATGAAACCATACCCTAGCTAGCATGAAGCTGAAAGATGTTCCTGCCGGAGTGTAGAGGGTGGGCAAACAGTGGAAGGGGAAAAAGAATTATATAGTACCACAGGGCATAGGAAAGAATTGCTACATTATCAGCCATGAATGCCATGATTGCGTGGTTCAAGAGAGAAAGAAGCAGTTTCTAGCATCCAACCGTGTGTTGGAGCCCATCGGCTAGAGCCGGATCCCGCTCCTCCGGTCGCAGGGATCGACCGGATGGGCTCAATCCATCCCTCACCCCGTCTTCAATTGATGGAACCAGGATCGACCGCACCGACTGCTCCTCTGCTTCGTTGGGATCGACCGGCAGTCCCGTTTCCCTAAGCTTCGATCGGGATTGGGCGGGTGGATGGATCGACCCTCAGCTTCGATCGGGATCGGGATTGGGCGACTGGATGCGGTCTCGATGGGGACTGGATTAGGGTTCAGGAGCGGATGGACCTGACGCGGTGGCTGGTAGGATTCACTCCTTCGAATGGGCTGCTGACCCGCGGAGGCCCAATGCATTAGAGGCGTCCGTTTTGGCCCGTGGAGCAGCAACCCACAGGGCAGCTGGGCCAGATTAGCCACACTGTGAAACAGAACGTTTTTCACATTAAATCTGACGGCCAGGAACTCCCAGATGATAAAAACGGACGGTCGAAAACCCAAATCGATGTGAGGGCACAGATTAGGTGCGTTATACTGTCCTTAATAAGTTTCGAATCGTAGTTAGAGCATCAATCCTAGCCGTTGGTTTTCTAAATCTAACGGCTGAGACTTTAAGGATTCACGTTGAACAACACCTGCATCTGCTGGGTTTTGGAACCATCGCCTCTACCTCCAGCTTTCTCTGTCGTGTGGCATATGTCAGCATGTCGGGCTGAAATCCAAGTACGAGAAATGTATGGCACGAGAGGAGAAACAAAAAGTAAACAATTTGTGGTCTTCATCACTTACATCTTTCAAAAAAATCTTTGGACATTTCTGGGTGTCACTAGGCGCTAGGAGTTGTATCATACCAATATTTGTTTGTGCGAACCAATTTATGGTTGGATGGCTAGGTGGACAGTGGTATCCTCAAACCACCGGGGTTCAAGTCATGATGCTTGCATTTATCCTGAATTTATTTTAAGGTTTTCGGCTATATGCGTTCAGTGTAAGGAGACATTTCCATCGACTACGAGGCACCTATGATGACTTCGTAAAATCTCAAAATGATATGCCGGTTCAGTTTTTCGAAGGTACTCATAGGGATAGGGTGTGCGTGCATGTGTACAAAAGGGTGATTGTATGCATATATATATGAGCGCTTGTGTCTGTATTATGTTCAAAAAATATATTTCGTTTTGCTCTGTACTCATTGCAAAGTATTATAGTATAACTTATGTTTAAAAAAATCATATAACTTTTTTTCCCTATAACCATAGGGACAATATTGTTAAGACATGCATGGCACGTGTGTATATACATACTATAGTATATGTAGCACCTTACTCTCCCCACGCATGTCAGGTCGGGCCCAACTGCCGCACGTAGAAAACCAGCAGCAGCTGAAGGGCAGCGGCATGGAGCCGAAATACCACGGCCGGCCGAGGTTGCAAGAGACATGCCAACAAGAGAAGAACCCAAAAATGTTTGACAAATGCATACAACCCCTTAAAGCTTTAATATTTATAACCAAGTACTCCCGCTAATGCTCTAAGTGCATCTCCAATGCCGACCCTCAAACCTGCCGCAACTGTCCGGGCCGCGCTGTCCGAACCGCCGAAGCCATCCAACGCGGGTCTGTATCGATCCGTCGCGCGGTCCAGACAAGTTTTCTCCCGCAAACAGGAGACAAACGTGGGGAGGTTTGCAGGAGTCCGGACCGCTGTCACGCCCGTTTCTGACCGCCCTCACCCATCCAAACCCCTCCTCCCTCGCCCGCGCGTGCTCCGCCCGACACTTACTGCCATATTCATGTCGCTGTAGAGTGCGTCGCTCAACATTGAAGACAGCTTAGGGCGGACGCGACCTCTCACTGCCTCCGCCATTAAAGCGGCGCGCCGGCCGAGGCTGTCCCACGCTACACGCCCGGCTGAACACGCCTCCTCGCCGCATTCAAACCCCCCATTAACCCCACGTGGAAGCCGAGAAACCTATTCCAGTCACACGTCCGTTCACAAACGGGCCCATGTTAAACGCAACACGGGCAGGCTCCTCTCGTCCGCTCTCTATATAAACCAGGCCAGACATCGGGTAAGAATTGCACCACTCCGCTGCTCCCAATCTCCTCCTTCCACCATTTTTTTTCAATCTTTCGATGTCATCTGACGAACTGGAAGAGCAGTTCCCCAACATAAAAGCCGGTTGGGTGATCCGCCGAGCCGGTCGGATACGAGCGAGGAAGCTCGCTGCTCCACCTCCCTTTCCTAGCCCGACGGAGCTACTTGACACCCCAAGTCGGCGCGTGGTTCAGCGGCAACTGGCTCAACAACTCATCATTCCAGGCCAGCTCGAGGAGGAGTGGCGAGTTGCTCCACGCCAGCACGGCTGGAAGCACAGCGGCACGGGCATCAACGTTTCTGTCTATGTCGCGTTGTCATGTGTCTGCGACCGCGCCTCCCGTGGCATGCAGGTGGAGACAAAAGCTAGGTGCACGGAGGTCGACGAGTCGGTGGCCAGTGCTTTCGCGTCCGCCACCATCATTGAGGAGAAGTAGAACATGAGAGGCCGTTGCCGCTTGGGTCCCATGAAGGCCACTGCCGAGGCACCGCCGATGTACACAACCGGTGTCTTGCCCTCTCGTCGGCCACCGTCGTCCCCTTATCCAAGAACCAAGTTTGGTCCATGCAGCGTAGGGGGCCTTCCCATCCGGCTGAAGCATCAGGCGGCGGTTCCACTACGATGAGTGGTGGGAAGCGAGCAGACCTTTGCGATGAAGCATATACCTCCGGGGCTCACCGCTACCGGTCATGGAGACGATGTTGGAGATCCGCCGTGCCAACTGTAGACTAGCCAGGTTTCATTTTTAGTTGAAAATGTGTCCAAATGTAACCGTTTTCATCCGGATTGTATGAAATCCGTCATGTTTATATGAAATCTGGCCTCGTTTGCACGAATTTCATCTAGTTTGTTGAAAAGGAGGGATGTCGTCCCCCCGCATCCATGTCCGCTAACTGGCCCCCCTGTCTGCGGACAGGCGCGGGAGGAAATTTGCGGGTTGCCCTTGAAGATGCCCTAATGGATATAGTATGAAATATTCACATCTTTTAAGCTGCGTTCAATTGGTTTCTATCCCGTGCTTGTCGTTTGGAAAAAGCAAATGGATGAATATTAAATAAAATCAACTGATTCAAATATGAACTGTGTCGGTTCTCACAAATATGAACTCAACGATCGTTTAAATGAAACACATAGAGAACCAGTAAAAGTTAGGCTGTGTTTGGTTAGACTTTTGCAGCCAACTTCTAGCTTTTCAAAGCTAAAAGCTAACCAAAGTTTTCTTTTGGAAGCTAAAATTGTAGAAGCCACAACTTCATCATAGTGTAAAACTCGCAGTTGGCCCAACCAAACACAACTTTTAGATGCCCCTTGGTGTTGCATGCTTTCTCATAGCTCACAGCTCACAACAACTTTTTCAGAATCTGCAGCTCAACCAAACACAACTTTACTCCCTCTATAACTTAATATAATAAATGTCTTATATTAAGTTACAGAAGGAGTAGTTTCATACTAACAAAAAAGAGTAAACCACAGCTCATGACTTCGTGAAGACAATAACCTTTCTCTACCAAGTCTGAAGTTTCATATACTTTATTCGCTACAAGCACATCTGCGTGTTCCTAGTACGTGTACGTATGACGTCGAACTTCCATTAGCTAACTCAGTTTAGCTATAATCTTTTGGATCGTATTGACTCTTCTATGCATTGTAAGTCTTTTCTACGGTAATAAGTTCTTGTTTCTTTGTTGGGGGTGTGGATCCTTCGAAGTGATCTCATATCTAGAGATGATAAATCCCCTAGTTGTGCCGACATATAGTTTGGACAAGGGTAATGCTAGAGAAACGAGGATTACCTTGTGGGTTTAACGGGCCAACTGATCATGGATCAATAGGAATAAAGATTGGGGGAGGATGGGGCCCATCCCTGCTAAAATTCAGCGGAGGGGAGGGAGAGAAAGATTAGTTGGAAGGAGTATGTGAAATGCCCATAAAGATCAGTCGTTTTAGGATTATTGTTTAGACAACTAGTTCCGTTCCCTTGTTGGATGTTTTGCTCATAGTGCTATCAATGAGGATGTGACAAGATATGGATGTTTCTTTTGCTATGTGGGGGTGCTTCAAATATTGGAGCCGAGCGAGGTACAAAGATCGCGAGGTGGGAACCTCCCTTGGTTGACTAGATAAAAATCAACATAAGCAACTGTTGTTACGTGACTAATGATAGAAGTGCATTGTAACTTCTCAAAGGTGTGTTCGGACAAGTCTCTTTTCATTGAATTAAAATTGGGGAAGTTGGCATCATGCGATGGCGCGAAGATGATAAAATGGCGAAAATGCGAAGACTTGCTCATGAAGTCGCTAGTTTTGTAATACAGAGGTGCGTGTGCATGCACACACACATGGGAGAGTTTCCATTTGTAGTTGGATGTGTGAGAATTCTTCAATGGCATTCCGTTCCGCATGTTGGATTATATAGTAGGCCACTGTACAAATTACCCAGTCTCCCCTATAAAGCTTGATCTATTTGTAAAAAAAATGGTAGGAATTTTTACTATGGTTTACTTTACGTGCAACTCGAAAGTAAAAAAATTCAGTGAGCCTAAAATCATCAGATTTTCTTTTGTTTTAACGTCAACAATTGCACACAAAAGGGTTTCTTTTTATCCTTTTTATTAATTTTTTGTATGTTTTTTTCTTGAGATGATTAATTTCTGTATGTAGGTTTCAATAAAACATGACATGCAAATCCTACATTACCCTACCCATACATCTTCAGAATCCTGGCAAACCAAAAAGGGCCCTTTTGATGGCGAGAGTTCTTCTTGGAAAGCACTCCAATACCGTCTGCTAAATTTAGGTCAGGCGGCCACGAACCCAGGGGCTCACCCGCAAAAGGAGCAGGAGATCGATCGCATCATAAAACCCCGCGGCGACACGCCCCACCCAACTGACCGCTCCCTGCCTCCTTCCCTCCGCCCACAGCATATTCCTCCAAATCTCGCCACCACCCCACCAACGCCACCTCACCGGCGCATCGCATCGCATCGCATGGCGGCTGCGGCGGTGGCCTCCAACGGGGGCGCGGCGCCCGTGCCCGGGCGCCTCGCGTCCGTCTACAGCGAGGTGCAGACGAGCCGCATCGCGCACGCGCTGCCCCTCCCCTCCGTCCTCCGCTCCCACTTCACCCTCGCCGACGGGCCCGCCAGCACCGCCGCGGGGAGCCCCGGTGAGTAATGGACGCCCTCTTCCGTTCCGTGGGACGCGTCGCCTCCCGGATCTCGGTCTGCCGGATCGCGGGCTGGGCGGGTTTGAATTTGGGATTTGACGGCCGTGATTCGATCTGCTGCAGATGAGATCGCCAAGCTGTTCCCCTGCCTGTACGGCCAGCCGTCGGCCGCCGTGGTGCAGTCCGCCGAGCCGGTCGAGACGAAGCCGCTCAAGATCGGCGTCGTGCTCTCCGGTGGCCAGGCGCCAGGCGGGCACAATGTGATCTGCGGCATCTTTGGTAAGTGCGAGTGATCTCCAGCTGTACGTTCGCTTGATGAAATCCGTATGAGCCCAATAGCTGAGACCCAACTGAAATTGAAATTTGCACTTTATGTAATTAAATTAGATTAGAGTGATGTTAGTGCCACTGTGCCAGTCTTGGTGGAAGATCTGAGGACGACTATGATATTTTGTTGTTAACTTTGATATTTTCAGTCAGTTTGGACACTGAACTTGCACAATGGTAGATCTTTTTAGATTGTGCTATGTTTTTCATGAAATTTTCTTGTCGTTGACTTGTCATGGTTTCTGTTGGTTCAGATTACCTGCAGGAGCGTGCCAAAGGCAGCACCATGTATGGATTCAAGGGAGGCCCAGCTGGTGTCATGAAGGGCAAGTACGTTGAGCTGACTACTGATTTCGTGTACCCCTACAGAAACCAGGTATGGCAGCTTAACCTTTACTGAGCACGCTTATAGAAAGAAATTTCAAAGTGTCATGACTTTTATGCAAACCGTCCTACACCTAGCTAAGGTTTAGGTGAAGATCATAAGATAGCTGATACACCTATCATCTGAATTATGATGATGCTAGGTGGAATTTACTGTTGATTATAAGACCCCTTAACGCTGTTTCTGTTATTACTCTGATGATGCATTATAATCAAGTATGTATAACCTTTTCAATAGGGCGGATTTGATATGATCTGCAGTGGAAGGGACAAGATTGAAACACCAGAGCAGGTGTGTATTTTGAGTGCCTTTACGCAAATGTGTGCTGGATCTTTTCATCCCATTTCTGGATTTTGTCCTGCATTGACTAACCAGTACTTCACTAGTTTTATCTTTATTTGTAACTCTGTTTGATATTTTTGCAGTTCCAGCAAGCTGAAGACACAGTCAACAGACTTGATTTGGATGGACTTGTTGTCATCGGTGGTGATGATTCAAACACTAACGCATGCCTCCTTGGTGAATACTTCAGGTTGGCTGCTAAAATGACAACTCACTCTTTTGCTTTTTGGTTGCTGTTAATGTCTGAAGCTTTACACTGTTAAATCCTTTTATTTTCATTCTATAATGGTGTAGCTTCTAATTTAGACTATTGATGTATTCTGTCTTGGAATTATTTTATCACAAGTAAATGCTCAATCCAGATTTCACCCTTTCTGTGCCATATTGATAGTTACTCCCGCCTTCTGTAAATTGTAAGCCATATTCTGAGTGGCCACAAAGATTAAGAAGCTTATAAACCAAGAGACATATAAGAGCAAACGACAATGGTACCTATTATACTTAAATACACTGGAAACATATTAAGTATTTGTTTGTGAGAGTAGTACATATAAATGCAGGAGAGAGAAGCTGTGTGATAAATAAGGGCAAAGATTGCACATCTTGTGATATGAAATGGAACATCTGCTACTTGACATATTAATAAAGATGATTCTAAGTCATGTTTTTTGCATCCCAGGGGAAGGAACTTGAAGACTCGCGTTATTGGTTGCCCAAAGACTATTGATGGAGATCTGAAATGCAAGGAGGTCCCAACAAGCTTTGGATTTGACACTGCTTGCAAGGTATTGGGTTTTTGCCCTTAGGCATCAATTCCCTAGTTGTCTGCTAGCGTAGTCTAGTTTGCAGGGATTTAGCTTGTACGGAAACACTCATATTGCACCGATAGAGCGATAAAGTATGTATGGACTGGATATAAAGCACACTGTGTTGACTATTTGAGAATGGGAAGATATAAATGACTAAATGTCAAGCACATACTATTCTTAACATCTTGGGGGCATGAGTAAAATAGTGAAAGAGCATTGACTAAATCAGAAATCACTCAATCAGTAAACTACTTTCTACGATAACATTTGAACAAATCAGTTGTGTCATCTTCAGTTGAAGGGGGGTTGACCTAGAACTGCGTGGTTTGAAAACCGAAATATCTCGATGCTTCCTGTTTTTGCATCCCATGCTTAGCGTTTGTCGAATGCATGTATTGCGCTTTGTGAACTACTGGGCTATCATAGGTTTGCGTGCTTAGATCATCGCTTAGTCTAATGTGGAATCAGGACATTTCATGCATATGAAGCTTTAGTGTCATGTCATGACATGAGTTTGTGCTCCTTCCAGATATACTCCGAAATGATTGGCAATGTCATGACTGATGCACGGTCAACAGGCAAATACTACCACTGTAAGTTTGTCCACCCATTGTTTCAGCATGCTGAACCATGTACTTTACACTTAACAAAGAGCCCAATAGTCAAAAGGTTTTACCAATACTGTTTGCTACAGCAGAAAACTCCTGTATCAGAGTTCTTTTCAGATCTTCATTAATTGAATTATTAAGTACACGTAGAGAGTATTAAAAATTTGTTGGCAGATTTCTTAGCTAGTTTCTTGGTCTTAGTGTTCACAAAAGGGCCCAGCAAACCTCTGCAACATACTAACCACACCTTATGCAAATTTATTTTTAATATTAAGTGATTACTTTAGGAGAAGGAACTTGTTAAATGTTCTAAATTTTATTGATTTTTTTCTATACATGCATACATATAATGCCAACATTCTCATAGCAGTTGTTCTTCGGCATACTGCAAGTGCAAACATATATAATCCATGGTGCTTTTTTTAATCTTTTTTCTTTATCCACTCACTAACATGTACTCTCTGTGGTCATGCAGTTGTGAGGCTTATGGGTCGTGCTGCTTCTCACATTACACTAGAGTGTGCTCTACAGACACACCCTAATGTTGCACTCATCGGTGAAGAGGTTAGGAACTCATATGAAGTACATCTGAAGTTGAAATAAAACTATCCCATTCCAGCCTTCTTCTAGTCATATGTACACATAATTTATGTTAATTCACAGTCCAGTTTTATCTTTTCACACCAAACATTAACCCTTATATGTTGCACATGTTATATGTTCTAAGATTAAGTGTCCAGAACTACAAGACACATTTTGTTTAATTTTTTAATGTCTTTATTTGTGAAGGTTGCTGAGAAGAAGGAAACACTCAAGAATGTCACAGACTACATTACCGATGTTGTTTGCAAACGTGCAGAACTTGGTTACAACTATGGAGTTGTCCTAATACCCGAAGGCTTGATTGATTTCATCCCAGAGGTTTGACAATCTTTGTGCTTTCTCCAATTTTATATACTGTGACAGACTGTTACTGATACCATTCTTTCTCTTCTCCAGATTCAAAAACTCATTGCAGAATTAAATGAAATTTTGGCACATGATGTTGTTGACGAGGCAGGGGCTTGGAAAAGCAAGCTTGAACCAGCATCTAGGGAGTTGTTTGACTTCTTGCCCAAAACCATTCAGGAGCAGCTTTTGCTTGAAAGAGATCCCCATGGCAATGTTCAGGTAAAAACAGGGAAATTTGTTGAACCACCTTAATTTTGTTTATTTCTCTGATGAAATTGGCCATTTATATCAAAAGTTAGCTGACTGGTGCGAAATTCTGTTGTAGGTTGCAAAAATTGAAACTGAGAAAATGCTTATTGCCATGGTTGAAACTGAATTGGAGAAGAGAAGAGCGGCGGGGAAGTACTCTGCACATTTCAGAGGCCAGTCTCACTTCTTCGGGTAAGTATATATTGTTGCATTTTCACATTTTCCAAATTAACAAACATGCTCTCATGCTTTTGCTTCATAATTTTGCAGATATGAAGGAAGATGCGGCCTCCCTACCAATTTTGATTCCAGCTATTGCTATGCATTAGGCTATGGTGCTGGTGCTCTTCTCCAATTTGGAAAGACAGGACTTATTTCGTCGGTATGCTCACTATATTTTCCTACTTGATAAGTGTTTGGCATTGCTTAACCATCGAAGTCATATTTACTCTGTTTACCTCCTAACTTCTGACCAGTTCTCCATCATGCGAACATTGTCATATGTTCTCTTCCTGTTTCCACGCCATATTCATTATTGGATAGAACATTAAATTTCACAAACAAACATAATATGTTGGGAGGAACTTTTTAAAACTATTTTATATGTACTAAAGTGGATTGAGTGTCCTTGTTTTTTTTCCTGCTGACTCAGGTTGGTAACCTGGCTGCTCCTGTGGAAGAATGGACTGTTGGAGGAACTGCACTGACTGCGTTGATGGATGTTGAGAGAAGGCATGGTAAGTTTCCACAATACCTCGTTTTCAAGGCATTTTTTCTACTTTTGACCTGAAGGTTACCCAAATACGTACTTGTTCTTTGGACCCAATTATGTACCAGCCGATTTCTTTTGACTGTTAGTAAATATGATAATGAAATCCATTTTAATCATATTTTGGACTATTAATAATCATACTTTGGACTATTAGTGCCAAATTCTAACTTTTCATTCTTGGCAACCAGGCAAGAACAAGCCAGTGATCAAGAAGGCTATGGTGGAACTTGATGGTATGAAGACCTTTCAAGTCTGTTACTAACAGCTAAGAGGTTTATGTACTCCTACGAAAACCTGATCTCTTGCAATGCCATTTTTCAGCTGCGCCATTTAAGAAGTTTGCCTCGCTGCGAGATGAATGGGCCAGCAAGAACCGATACATCAGCCCTGGTATGTAGTAGGAAAATTGCCAGCAACGACTGACATCTACTCCCTCCGTCCGGAAATACTTGTTGGAGGAATGGATGTACCTAGACGAATTTTAGTTCTAGATACATCCATTTTTATGCATTTCTCCGACAAGTATTTCAGGACGGAGGGAGTACTAGAGAAATAAACTAACTCGTCATTCTTTCTTGTCATGGCAGGTCCCATCCAGTTCAGCGGCCCTGGAAGCGATGCGTCGAACCACACCTTGATGTTGGAGCTTGGCGCTGAGATATAGAGGCGGCAGTGTAGATTGTATTTCTTTCAAGTTTTCTACTTCTTCCTTGCAGTTTTGAGAGTGGAGAACAAACTCCCATAGCGGAGCGGCAGTCTCCGCATTGTGGAATGTTTAATAAGAGGTTGAGTTGGAGTGGATTCAGTGGATGTCGTAATAACTAATTTTAGCTTTTCTATGACCCGATTGCTCCCCATATATCAAACCCCCACTTACACCTGAAGTTTCTTTTTCCTATAACTGTCTGAACCATAGGCTATTGAAGTTGCTGCTATCATTCGTGATTTGGCTTTTGAGTAATTTTCGTTTTACATGTGCTTGAGCTGAAAGATGACTTGCCTATCTGTAAGCTGAGCATGTCTAAAATACCCGTAAATTCTCAAAATGTGTTTATTTGTTGATGGATTAATTGGTTTTTGGTATGTTTCGTCTAGTTCAAAGCCACTATGCAAAATGCAAAACACCTCACCTAGTTTTCATTGCTTTTTAGTGCATCTCTAACCGATCACCTAAAATTTAAAGGATAAAAATGTCATTTCTAACCCATCTTTTGGATAAAAAAAGTTCCAACACAAATTTGATGCAAATTTACATCTATTAAACGAAATTTGGACTAAGAATACCGTCGGTCTAATTCTTGATCCTCTCCCACTTCGATTCGGTGAGCCCTTCGATGAGATGGCCATGTGCCTCGTTGCCGGCATTGCCCACGTCAAGAGAGGTTAGATGACCTCTTGAATTGCCGACGCTCTGCCTCGACGCGCTCCCGGTAGCGGCTAAAGGTGTTGTGCCCCTTGGATGTGGGATGGGGTTTTATAGTGAATTCAAGGGATACAGTCGCACTTGCTCTCGAAATATCACAAAAGTAGGGGCCCTTATGGAAACTCTTGAATCAGCCCTTGGAACATGACAAATTTTAGCTTAATTACCAAATATAGGAATAACGTGGATAAAATAAGTCTTCCATTGAACAAGCTAACTAGAAGCAGACACAAGTAAATGTACGGTAAGATAAACCACACAAGTCCTAGATGCTGGTGTATCTCAAAGTTTGTACTCGAGTGTTAATCTGCAGGTGCCAAAGCTAAAGTTTCATAACACCATCAAGTGTCTCACATAGTCTCTCTTTGACTCACCCCAATGGATGAGCATCACCACTCATGGATGGTCTTGAAGGCGACCATTGAACCTAACTTCCGAGAGCATACCACATGCAATGAGGCTTTCGGGCCTTCACTCCTATTGCCCAGGAGTTCCAAATCTCCAAGAGTAACAAGTGTTGGTGAAGAACAAGTATGTGGATCACAAATTGGTTTAGTGGAAGTGTACAACGGGTGATTATTTTTCAATTCTCAAAGTTTGGTGGAGTTTGAGTGGAGGGATGAAGAGCAATCGAGCTTTTAGAGTTTGACAATGGTGGAGAAGCTCAAGTCAAGGATTTGGGTTGGAGGAAGAAGAATGTGGGTACTTATACCCACAAAGTCAATGTGATCATTGCCACTCAGGAGATTCTAGGGACCCAGGTTTAAAGACCCCGTGACTCAGGCGTCAGGGACCCGTCTATCTAGAGACAACTCTCTCTTTGAGGACCCGAAGGTCAAAGACCCTCGGGACCCAGGCTCACCCGAGGGATAGCCGTGGTGGTGGAGCGGGACTCCCGGGGCGGGTTGCTTTGAGGACGGAGAGCTCGAGCACATGCTCATGCTCAGGGCTAGGGGGGGCATCCTCCTCCTCCGATTCCATGTTGGGGTCATACCAGTGGCGTGACACGAAGGCAGGGGCTCCGTTGACAGGAGCCGCCATGGGGACTACTCCGACGAGATGCGGTGATGGGGACGATGACACCCGAGGCGCCATATCCCGTATGGCTACCGCCACGGGAGGCTCCACCCGCCCAACCATGATGGGAGGATGATGCTCTGGCTCGTGCAACTAGTGTGCCACATGGAGCACCGCCTCCTGTGATGTCCGCGTTGGCATCCACGAGCAAGTTTAGCTAGTACGCGCCGAAACATCGCGATGGTATTGTCACGACAAAGGGAGGAGAAGGTAATGGGCACGCCTCGCCGTCGAGCTTTTATAGCCAGGGCGACAGAAGGCTCGACGACAGTGATGTGGCGGGGCGGCTATCCGATGGAAAACCACGAGAATATGAGGAGCGCGTGCCATTTAATGGCGGGGTGGTTGATAGTCACATCGGCACCTCGTATATGGTTATCTATACGCAGTGGTGCATGTAGATGTGGCATCAGTCTTGAAGACCCGGTCATGGTGCGAGGATTTTCATGTATGCGGTTTGCTTTGGAGCGAGCTCCAAATGAAGCCTCCACAACCTATTTGAAGAGTACAAGCCATTTTTGGTGTGAGCTCCATAATATATGATGATCACGCCGCGTATGACAACTCTGCTAAAGTGCCTTTCCATGTTTTTGATCGTCATAGTAGTAGTTATTATAGCGATCAGACATATATGACGCATTAATGATTAAAGACCTTGGCGGCCTCTCTGTCTAGTTTTTTTAGACTAGCGCAAACGAATTAAGCTTAAACAAATGGTTCCTTTGAAGTAACAACGAATAAAAAGTTAAAAACATATACTAGTTTGGATCAGCGGCAAACAAAGGCAGCATGGATATAGATTCATAGATAGACAGTAGCAGCACTAACGAGAGCGGACGTTTGGCTCCCGGGAGCCATGTAGGCCTATTTTTGAAAACAAATCAAATTCAAACCTTTTGGTTTAAAAAAACTGAAAAAAACGTGCAAGTAAACAAGTATGTTATGTCTATGTGTGTAAAATTTCAGAATGAAAAACGTTGAAATGTGACCTGTACAAAAAAGACAAATTCATGACCTGGAAGAATGAATAGTATCATGTGTTAAAAAGCCTCAGATTTGTTTTTTTTGCACAGCCCTTATTTTAACTTATTTTGCCCTGAAAATTTACATACATGTGTGTTGTGCCTTCATGTATATGTGTGTTTTTTTTCAGAATTTTTTGAAATGTAAAAAAATACGAAATTTAACAATATTCAAAATTTTCAAAACCGAGCTCCATGGAGCTCGGCCTCCAAAGACCATATCCGCAGTACTAACTTTTTAGATAGATATAGATAGTCAAACACAAATAGGGTTGACACAACGGCCCCCCTTGGCTGGATTCATCGAGCCAAATCTTCTCAGAACAACGGCACAACATCTATTTCATTTATTACTCCTCCCGGAGGACAGAAGTCACCTCCTCCTCAGATACGTAGCATTCCTCGTCCGGGTCCGAGTCAGGGCTCACGTACTCCTCCCGGAACTCAGCGTAGCCCTTCGTGATCACATCGATGCGGATCTTGTCCACCAAGATTAGTTCGTCGTCCTTCGTCTTGCGCTGGCATCGCGCGTCTAGCATGAGAGCTCTCTGCTGGATCCAACCTGGCGGGAACACCCCACCAGCTTCAACGCCGAGGATATCGTCGCCGGTGGGGTTCTTCAACATCAACCAGAGACGGATCTGTTCATTCCGTAACCGAACCATGCCTGGGGCCGCCACAGACTTGGTCTCGGGCTTGGACTCCTTGATGATCCTGTCAATCGCTAGCTCCATCTGCTCCGCGCTCAACGCGCCAGACTCCGGGAAGCCCAACAGCGCCGCCTTGATCCTCTTCCGCAGCTCTGCGTCTTCAGTCGTGGTACCGGGCTTCGGGAGTGGATCCGCCCAATGCCAGCGCGGCTTCTCCTCGAACGCCGCCAGCTTCCTTTTGCCCTTCGGTGGAACCTCCTCGCCGGTGGCCGCCGACATATGTTTGGTAGTGGTGAACCCGCCGAAGCGAAAAATCACCCTCCCGTCCGGGCCGTGGGTCGGTTGCGCGTCGCCCCTGCCTTCCCGCGCCTGGTGGATCCCTCTTTGCTGACGATCGATTGTGGTCGTGCGATGGATGTTGGGGCTGTGGTAACATACCGGCGGCGGGGGTGTCGTCTCTCGATCTATAAAGCCAGAGGCGAAACCCAAGTCGAGACCCACTCGGTATTGACTACTGCTGTAAAACGAACCTTTTTGTTTTTGGAAACACTAACGCCCACACGTGTGGGCGTTTGCATCTCGCCCACACGCGTGAATCTGCGTTCATATGCGGGTGCATGAGTTTTGACATGTTTGTGGTGCCACGTAGAACTGGACTGGTGTGTGGGCATTCATCCGGTCGTCCACACGTTTGTTTCACCACACGGGAGGGGCCGGTGTGTGTGGGCGTTTAGCAGTTCGCCCACACGTCAGTTTTCACTCACGCACAAGGGCTGGTGTGTGGGCATTTGCCATCTCGCCTACACGTCCGTCTCCTCTCTCCACATCCAAGCTGCCAGTTGCCATGCGTTTTGCAGTGTACATGGCAACTGCCCTAGCATTATTGTAAGCAGATGACAACTTTCTTTTTTTACCCCGAACATGTCAGTTGCCATGTGTTTTGCAGGGTACATGGCAATTGCCCTAGCGTGCTTGTGAGCAGATGACAACTTTTTTTTACTCCGAACATGTCAGTTGCCATGTGTTTTGCAGGGTACATGGCAACTGCCCTAGTGTGCTTGTAAGCAGATGTCAACTCTCTCTTTTACCCGAACATGTTGTTTTGCCATGTCTCTTGTAGAGCTACACGAAAACTGCCTAGTGTTAGTAGGTGGCAACTCCTAAAATTTTCAAATCACGACAACTGTAGTAAACCATACCATACATGGAAACTACTTAGTGTTAGAAGGTGGCCACCTCTAAAGTTTTCAAATCATGGCAACTATAGTAAACCAGACCATACATGGCAACAACTGCAGTTGTTCAAAATGACATCCGACACTTGACCTGAGATGGCAACTACATTTGAGCAACCATGGCAACTGTAGTTGTCCGGCATGGCAACTGTAGTTAAGCGACATGTCAACTATAGTTAAACGGACATTGAAGAGGGTCCGGACCATGGCAACTGCGGGAACGTGTGATGACTGCCATGCGGGGCGTGCAGGACCATGGGGGTAGGTGGTTGAAAGAGGTCGTGTGTGTTGGAAATATGCCCTAGAGGCAATAATAAAATGGTTATTATTATATTTCCTTGTTCATGATAGTTGTCTATTGTTCATGCTATAATTGTATTGATCGGAAACCGTAATACATGTGTGAATACATAGACCATAACATGTCCCTAGTGAGCCTCTAGTTGACTAGCTCGTTGATCAGCAGATGGTCATGATTTCCTGACTATGGACATTGGATGTCATTGATAACGGGATCACATCATTAGGAGAATGATGTGATGGACAAGACCCAATCCTAAGCACAACACAAGATCGTGTAGTTCGTTTGCTAAAGCTTTTCTAATGTCAAGTATCGGTTCCTTAGACCATGAGATTGTGTAACTCCCGGATACCGTAGGAGTGCTTTGGGTGTACCAAACGTCACAACGTAACTGTGTGACTATAAAGGTGCACTACAGGTATCTCCGAAAGTGTCTGTTGGGTTGGCACGAATCGAGACTGGGATTTGTCACTCCGTATGACGAAGAGGTATCTCTGGGCCCACTCGGTAATGCATCATCATAATGAGCCCAATGTGACTAAGTGGTTAGTCACGGGATCATGCATTATGTAACGAGTAAAGTGACTTGCCTGTAACGAGATTGAACGAGGTATTGGGATACCGACGATCGAATCTCGGGCAAGTAACGTACCGATTGATAAAGGGAATTGTTTATGGGATTGCTTGAATCCTTGACATCGTGGTTCATCCGATGAGATCATCGTGGAACATGTGGGAGTCAACATGGGTATCCAGATCCCGCTGTTGGTTATTGGCCGGAGAGCTGTCTCGGTCATGTCTACATGCCTCCCAAACCCGTAGGGTCTACACACTTAATGTTCGATGACGCTAGGGTTATTAGGAAGACTTGTAAGTGATTACTAAATGTTGTTCAGAGTCCCGGATGAGATCCCTGACGTCACGAGGAGTTCCGTAATGGTTCAGAGGTGAATATTTATATATGGGAAGTTGTCATACGGTCACCGAAAAAGTTTGGGGGCATACCGGTATTGTATCGGGGCCACCGGAGGGGTTCCGGGGGTCCACCGGGAGGGGCCACCTCTCTCGGAGGGCCTCATGGGCCGTAGTGGGAAGGGAACCAGCCCTTGAAGGGCTGGGCGCATCCCCCCTTGGGCCCATGCGCCTAGGGTTGGGGGGAGGGTGGAGAACCCTAAAGGGGGCGCCCCCCTTTGCTTGGGGGGCAAGCCCCCTCCCCTTGGCCGCCGCCCCCCTCTAGATCTCATCTAGAGGGGCCCGGCCCCCTTCCTCCTCCTCCTATAAATGGAGGGGAGAGGGGAGGGCTGCAGCACCAGATCCAAGGCGCAGCCCCTCCCCTCCCCAACACCTCTCCTCCTCCGTTAAAAGCTTGGCGAAGCCCTGCCGGAGTACTGCCACTCCATCACCACCACGCCGTCGTGCTGCTGCTGGAGCTCTCTTCCTCAACCTCTCCCTCCTCCTTGCTGGATCAAGGCGCGGAAGACGTCTCCGCTCCGTACGTGTTGAACGCGGAGGTGCCGTCCGTTCGGCGCTAGGATCATCGGTGATTTGGATCACGACGAGTACGACTCCATCAATCCCGTTTTCTTGAACGCTTTCGCTCGCGATCTACAAGGGTATGTAGATGCACTCCTCTCTCTCTCGTTGCTAGATGACTCCATAGATTGATCTTGGTGATGCATAAAAAATTTTAAATTTCTGCTACGATCCTCAACAGTGTGGGCGTTATGCATTTTGCCCACACGTAGGCGTGAGAGAGAGGGACCGCAAAAAAAAAGGCGTGTGGGCGCTAGTTGTTTTGCCCACACGTAGGCGTGTGGGCTAATCCTCTTAAACACCACACAAAATGTGTGCGCAGACCCCTTAACGCCCACACGTGTGGGCGTTATCGGCGTCCTTTGTTTTTATTAAACAGTTTTGCTAGAACTCATCTAGATGACATATAGTTTGGTCTCATTCATCTTTTATAGTCAATGAATGTGAGGCTATAAGATGCGTGTGTGCTGACATGAGTTGTATTTGTTCTTGTTTTCAAAACGAATGAGACCAAATTATATCTCATCTAGATAAGTTCTACGTATTCCCTTTATTAAAACACCTACTACAACAAATCAATTCTTTTTGCAACAAACCTTTTCGGTACTCTAAAAAAAACCTTTTCTGTCCAGGCTCCACCTGGGCTTGGGCCAGCATGTTTTTTTGAGAATCATGGTGATCAGGGAACTCCTATGTGGCACCTTTAGCACCACTTGGGAACCGGCGCTCACGCGCCCCTCCTCCTGGGGAGCCCCATGCAGAGTGCGAGGTTCGATGGGTTTGACTGGTTTTCCTCGCTCGGGCACATTTTGACTAGTCGCGAAAAAACTGGAAAAGGGAAAAAAGGGAAAAACATGAATTGAAAAATGTTCATGGATTTTGAAAAAAAGTTCACAAATGTAAAAAAAATCACAAATTTGAAAAAGGTTCATCAATTCTGAAAAGTTCATTGAATTTGGAAAAAAGTTCACCAAAATTTGAAAAAGTTGATCAACTTAAAAAAAGTTCAATGCTTTTGAAAAAAATTCATTGATTTTGAAAAAGTTCAATGCTTTTAAAAAAAATGTTCATTGATTTTGAAAAAAGTTCATTGAAACTGAAAAAAATTCATCCAATTTGAAAAAAGTTCAGCGATATTGGAAAATGTTCATTGATTTTGAAAAAAGTTCATAAAATTTCAAAAAAGGTTCATCAATTTTAAAAAAAGTTTCATGTATTTGAAAACAGTTCATAGGTGAAGAACAAATAGAAATCGAAAAAGGAAAAAAATAAAATAGAAAAAATAAAAAAGAATGAATAAACGAAAAAAGGAAAATACTAGCACATCCGCGCGGGTTGGCGGGGTGGTTACACCAGCCAATCTTCTATAAGGAGATCGCTGGCTTGATTCTAATACATCGTGCTTTTTTGCATATTAAATCATAGAAAAATAAAACATTACATGGGCGGCCAACGCGTGGCGTAGAGGCCCATTTGCAAAAACACTAGTAACGGGCACTTGAAACACCAAATAGGAAGTGCATGGTGATCAACTAGAGGACGTCTGCGTATAGTAGACGGAATACCAGCGGGTGTCTGGACAATGGGCTATAACTAATAGTGGACCATATTCTAAAAAAAAACTAATAGTGGACCAAGCGGGTGTCCGGACTATCCTATCCCCCCTAGGTCGGAGCCCTCCCCATCTCGTCATCTGTATGGGCCAGCCAATTATGGGTTTTCACCACAAAGTTTGGGAAGTTTCTAGAATCTTCCCTGAAACATTTCCCCCTTTTTTTTTTCTTTTTTTTCTTTTTTCTTTTTTCAAATTCATGAACTTTCTAAAAACTCATGAAGTTTCTCCAAATCTGTCAATATTTTCCAAATTCATTAACTTTTACGAAAATCATGCTTGTATTTTCTAATTCGCTAACAACTTTCAATTCTTCATTTATTTTTAAATACATGAACATTTTTCCAAAATTCAAGAGCTTTTCTAAAACTTCTTGTGCATTTTTTAATTTATGAATATTTTTGAAGTCATGAACTTTTTGTATTTCACACACATTTTCCAAATTGCCAATTTTTGAAAACATTATAATTATTTCAAAGCAAAGGTGTGTCGAATTCTCGAACATTTTTTTAAATTGAAGAATATATTTTATTACTTCATGATTTTTAGGAATTCAGGAACATATTTGGAATTCATAAACACTTTTTGAATTCAAGAATATTTTTCAAAATAATGAAAAAATTGAAGTCACAAAAAAATTATTGGCAAGTAATTTTTTGTAATCGCATACATTTTTTGAACTTTTGAAACCAATTGAGATTCCAAATGATTTTTTTCAAATCTATGATTCTTCAACATTTTTTTGTTAAAAAAGCAACAACAAAAATAAACGAGAATAAGAAAGAAAAAACGGGCGCCCGCTCTGCAGTTGGAGAGGTCGAAAGGACAAAAGTGGGGTGCGCGCGCAACACGGGGAATAGGAGGTCTGCCCCCCCAAACCTATCTTGAGTTTGGTTTTAATTTAGGGTATTTCAAACTTCCAAACCAGTCAGCGAGTATTTGATTGCTCTGTTTGGATGACCCAAGGTGTTCGGGCCGTCCAGTATGATCCTAACATTTGCGGCCGATTTGGTGATCCACATCGAAGTTGCCCTTAATAGAACAAAGCGAAATCACATGTGCGCACATGATGACGGGAAGAAGGCCTGTTATGCTCAATGGAAAAAGTAGCGTGCTATGACAAAATAGCGTGGACCTTAAAATATGCTATTAGCATGCTATATCATGCTATTAGCGGGAGATTGTACATTGATTTATTTAGCGAGGTATTGCTCGGAATGCTCTAGCTGCTATTAGCGATGCTATAGCGCGCTATTTTTTTCACTGGTTATGCTATGTTGTAGACCTCGTTGACCGACAAAGGTCTAATGTTCCGAAACTAAAGTAGGGACATGGAGTTTCTAATCCTAGATACACATGCATCCGAATGAACAACACAATATACAAATAGTAAAAATATCAAAAAATTCTAATATTTCTAGGACTACGGTGAGTGGAAGTCATTTATTACTCCCATGCATGGTTGCGGCTAACTTATGCAGCAAAGGGTGCCTACGTGAGCTACGAGTGCACAAGGGGATTCTCATTATGAAGGACGGGTTGTGTCACCATCACACCCCACGATCGGCACTATGCAGATTTAGCCATGTTTCACTAGCCTCCACATAGAAATTGATCCCAAGGACACCAAAGCTTCACATAACAAACACGTCGAAATATGCCTTTCATGTTTAACAGTTGGTATCACAACACAAATAATGAAATAATCCACAATTACAATAATTACATAGACAACAACTCATACAATTACAACAATTATATAGACGACAAAGTTCTAACTTATATAGCGAAAACGATTGAAGCTTAGACAATTAAGAATACAAATTGCCTTAAGAAGGCTCAAAATGAAGCAAATGATGTCCATATTCCTACTTAGGCCGCTGTTTGTGGTATAAGAGCATCTACATCTGGACTAGGCAAATCCGGGCCCTCAAATGTCCGTGGACGCGCCCGGACGCGCCGCAGGCACTGACCAGGCACTCCTCAAACCGCGTTGTTCACATCCATGTATCTCATATCTGATCCCCTATATCCATACTAAACCATGCAACGTTGATCAAACTACGTAGATCAACAAACAAACATAGGCAAGCACAATATGTTCACCAAAAGATCATGACCGGATGTTCAAAGGACCACCAAAGTTCACATAAACGTCGGACAACTTCATATTACATATAATACTTGAAATTAAATTGAAGAAAGCAGATCTTCACCACTTCCGGCCCGACCCTTTCCCCTTCCGGTAGTCGGCGCAGCTGTAGCCGTCGACGAATGATGGAGGATCGTCCAATTCGTCGGACGAGGAGTCGTGGTCGTCATTGAAGGATGAGGAGGAGACAATGATGAGGCCCTTGAGGCACCGGGTGGCCCGGTCCTGCTGGCGCTTGAGCTTCGCCAGCCGAGCCGTCTCCATCGCCTTCTCCTTGGCCTCGCACTTGGACTGCTCGATGGCAAGCCGGAGAGCCTTCACGTTCTTCCACCGGAGCTGCCAAGCGTCCGTCTCCGCCATGGTAAGCAACCGACAGTAGACCCACCCGAGGAGCCGCTTATCCTCGTCGGGCTCCGCCAGCAACCCGCGGCGGCGGCGGACAAAGCTCTCCGTCGCGTCCCTCTCCCTTGCCTGTTGTCTCTCGCGGCGGGCGGCGCGCGCCTCTGACTCTGGCATGCGTGCCCGAGTCGGCTGGGCGGGTACAAGCAACCACCATTGCCCGCGTGGGGGAGCATCAGCCGGCGAGGGCAGGGGACGATGTGGGGGAGGCACGAACTGTGTATCCCATGTGAAGCCAAGCGCAGGACGGGATGAGCCAGCGATGAGGTCCTCCCTACGGCGGCGATGGAGCAAGGCAGCCGATCCGAAACTGCCACCTGTGCCTATCTTGGACCTCTCAACGGCAATGCAGAGGACTAGCTCCTCGTCGTAGTCGGAGGAGGAGCGGCTGTCGGCGCTTGATATGGTCATGGCAGTCACCGGAGTCATCGGAGTGGATCGAATTGGAGAAATCAGAGGGGAGAAGAGACGGATCGAGTGTGGAGTGAGCTGGGGTTTCCTGATTGGGGATATTTATGGGGACAGAGTGGGGTCAGGGTGGGCCGGGCTAACGTGTCGGATGCGCTTAGGCACGCTCAGGCAACCCCATATTGAAGAAAATATGCCCTAGAGGCAATAATAAAGTTTTTATTTTATATTTCCTTATTCATGATAAAGGCTATTATTCATGCTAGAATTGTATTGATCGGAAAATTAAATACATGTGTGAATGCGTAAACAAATACCGTGTCCCTAGTAAGCCTCTACTAGACTAGCTCGTTGATAAAAGTTGGTTAAGGTTTCCTAACCATAGCCATGTGTTGTCATTTGATAACGGGATCACATCATTAGGAGAATGATGTGATGGACAAGACCCATCCATTAGCTTAGCATGTTGACCGTTCAGTTTATTGCTATTGCTTTCTTGATGAGAAATACATATTCCTTCGACTATGAGATTATGCAACTCCCGGATACCAGAGGAATACCTTGTGTGCTATCAAACATCACAACGTAACTGGGTGATCATAAATATGCTCTATAGGTGTCTCCGAAGGTGTTTGTTGAGTTGGCATAGATCGAGATTAGGATTTGTCACTCAGAGTATCAGAGATGTATCTCTGGGCCCTCTCGGTAATACACAACATAAGAAGCCTTGCAAGCAAAGTGACTAAGGAGTTAGTTGCAATACGATGTGTTATGGAACGAGTAAATAGACTTGTTGGTAACAAGATTGAACTAGGTATGAAGATACCGATGATCGAATTTCGGGCAAGTAACATACCGATGGACAAAGGGAATTACGTATGTTGTCATAAGGTTCGACCAGTAAAGATCTTCATAGAATATGTAGGAGCCAATATGGGCATCCATGTTCCACTATCGGTTATTGACCGGGGAGGTGTCTCGGTCATCTCTACATAGTTCTCGAACCCATAGGGTCCGCACGCTTAACGTTTGTTGACGATATAGTGTTATATGAGTTATATGATTTGGTGACCGAATGTTGTTCGGAGTCCCGGATGAGATCACGGACACGATGAGGAGCTCTAGAATGGTCCGAAGGTAAAGATTGATATATAGGACGATGATATTTGGACACCAGAAGAGTTTCGAGGGTACCGGATAGTCATCGGATCACCGAAAGAGGTTCTGGGAGGCCCCGAGAGGTCTATGGGCCTAATGGTCCAAGGAGAGGCACACACCAGCCCATAAGGGGGCTGGCGTGCCCTCTCCTTGGCTACCGTCCCTAGAAGAAGGAAAGGAGGGGGCGCCACCTCCTCCTGTCTTCCCCTCCTTGTGGGAGAAAGGAAAGGGGGGCACCACCTCCTCCTTCCTCCCCCTTGGCGCCAAAAGAAGGAAGGGGGGCGGCCTAGGGCAGGATTCCAAGTAGGATTCAGACCTACTCGGGGCGCCCACTGGCTGCTCACCTCTCCCCCACCTATATATATGTGGGAGGGGGGGGGGGTGCCACACACGGACACCACATTGTCTTAGCCGTGTGTGGCACCCCCTCCACCATTTACACCCTCGGTCATATTTTTGTAGTGCTTAGGTGAAGCCGTGCGGAGATAGCATCACCATCACCATCACCATGCCGTCGTGCTGCCGGAACTCATCCACTACCTCGACGTCTTGCTGGATCAAGAAGGCGAGGACGTCACCGAGATGAACGTGTGCTGAACGCGGAGGTGCCGTACGTTCGGTACTCGATCGGTTGGATCACGAAGAAGTTCAACTACATCACTCGCGTTACTAAATGCTTCCGCTTACGGTCTACGAGGGTACATATACACACTCTCCCATCTCGTTGCTATGCATCTCGATGGATAGATCTTGCGTGTGCGTATATATATATTTGTTTCCATGCAATGTTCCCCATTAGTAGCATCCGAGCCAGCTCTATGCGTAGATGATATGCACGAGTAGAACACAAAGAGTTGTGGGTGATGATAATCAGACTTCCTACCACCAACTTCTTATTTTGATTTGGCGGTATTGTGGGACGAAGCAACACAGACCAACCTTACATGTCCACGCACATGGGACCGGTTCCACCGACTGACATGCAACTAGTTTTGCATAAAGGTGGCTGGTGGATGTCTGTTTCTCCTACTTTAGTTGAATCGAATTTGACTACGGCTGGTCCTTGAAGAAGGTCGAAACAGCAAACATGATGAATCACCGTTGTGGTTTTTTCATAGGTAAAGCAGCCACGTAAAACTTGCAACAACAAAGTAGAGGACGTCCAACTTGTTTTTGCAGGGCATGTTATGATGTGATATGGTCAAGACATGATGTGATATATGTTGATGTATGAGATGATCATGTTTTGTAATATCAACATCTGACAAGATCCTTAGGTTTGTCTCTTTATTGTATGAAGTGCAAATGCCATGTAATTGCTTTACTTTATCGCTATGTGTTAGCAATAGTTGGCGAGACGACCCCGACGCAACGATGGAGATCAAGGTGTTGAGCCGGTAACGATGGAGATCAAAAGCACAAGATGATGATGTCCATATCATGTCACAAATTTTGGTTGCATGTGATGTTTATCCTTTATGCATCTTATTTTTCTTAGAACGGCGGTAGCATTATAAGATGACCCCTTACTAAATTTCAAGATAAAAGTGTTCTCCCCCGAGTATGCACCATTGCCAAAGTTCGTTGTTTCGAAGCACCTCGTGATGATCGGGTGTGATAGACTCTACATTCAGATACAACGGGTGTAATACAGTTTTGCACATGCAGAATACTTGGGTTAAACTTGACGAGCCTAGCATGTCCAGACATGGTCTCGGAACACTGGAGACCAAAAGGTCGAACATGAGTCATATAGTAGATATGATCAACATAGATATGTTCACCATTCATGACTACCCCATCTCACGTGATGATTGGTCATGGGTTAGTTGATTTGGATCATGTATCACTTAGATAACTTGAGGGATGTTTATTTAAGTGGGAGTTCATTAGTAATTTGATTAATTGAACTTAATTTATCATGAACTTAGCCTTATAGTTTTGCATGTCTATGTTGTAGATCAATGGCCCGAGCTACCGTTCCCCTGAATTTTAATGCGTTCCCAGAGAAACTAAGTTGAAAGATGATGGTAGCAACTACACGGACTGGTTCCGTAAAGGATTATCCTCATTGCTGCACAAAAGAGTTATGTCCTTGATGCACCGCTAGGTGACAGACCTGCTGCAGGAGCTAATGCAGATGTTATGAACGCCTGGCAGGCTCGATGTGATGACTACTCTATAGTTTAGTGTGCCATGCTTTACGGCTTAGAACTGGGACTTCAAAGACGTTTTGAACGTCATGAGCATATGAGATGTTCCAAGAGTTGAAGTTAATATTTCAACCAAATGCCCAGTTGAGAGATATGAAGTCTCCAACAAGTTCTATAGCTGCAAGATGGAGGAGAACAGTTCTGTCAGTGAACACATACTCAAAATGTGTGGGTATCATAATCACTTGACTCAGCTGGGAGTTGATCTTCCAGTCGACAGTGTTATTGACAGAGTTCTTCAATCACTGCCACCAAGCTGCAAAGGCTTCGTGATGAACTATAATATGCAAGGGATGAACAAAACGATTCTTGAGCTCTTCGCATCAAAAGGAGCATCAAGTGTTGATGGTTAACAAGACCACTAGCTTCAAGAAAAAGGGCAAGGGAAAGAAAGGGAACTTCAAGTAGAATGGCGAGCAAGTTGCCACTCCCGGGAAGAAGACCAAAGCTGGACCCAAGCCTGAAACTGAGTGCTTCTATTGCAAAGGGAATGGTCACTTGAAGTGGAACTGCCCCAAATACTTGGAGGATAAGAAGGATGGCAAAGTGAACAAAGGTATATTTGATATACATGTTCTTGATGTGTACCTTACTAATTCTCGAAGGAGCGCTTGGGTATTTGATCCTGGTTCGGTTGCTCATATTCGTAACTCGAAACAGGAGCTGAAAAATAATCAAATATTGGCTAAGGACAAGGTGACGATTCACGTCGAGAATGGTTCCAAGGTCGATGTGATCGCCTTCGACACGCTACCTCTACATCTACCTTCGGGATTAGTTTTAGACCTCAATAATTATTATTTGGTGCCAACGTTGAGCATGAACATTATATTTGGATCTTGTTTATTGTGAGACGGTTATTCGTTTAAGTCAGAGAATAATGGTTGTTCTATTTATACGAATAATATCTTTTATGGTCATGCACCCTTGATGAATGGTCTATTATTTTTGAAACTCGATCGTAGTGATACACATATTCATAATATTGATGCCAAAAGATGCAAAGTTGATAATGATAGTGCAACATACTTGTGGCATTGCCGTTTAGGTCATATTGGAGTAAAGCGCATGAAGAAACTCCATGCAGATGGACTTTTGGAATCACTTGATTATGAATCATTTGATACTTGCGAACCATGCCTCATGGGCAAGATGACTAATACTCCGTTCTACGGAACAAGGAGCGAGCTAATGACTTATTGAAAATAAAACATACCGATATATGCGGTCCGATGAGTATTGAAGCACGCGGTGGGTATCGTTATTTTCTGACCTTGACAGATGATTTGAGTAGGTATGGGTATATCTACTTGATGAAACACAAGTCTGAAACATTTGAAAAGTCCAAAGAATTTCAGAGTGAAGTGGAGAATCATCGTAAAAAGAAAATAAAGTTTCTATGATCTGATCACGGAGGCAAATATTTGAGTTATGAGTTTGGCATTCATTTAAAACAATGTGGAATTGTTTCACAATTCATGCCACTTGGAACACGATAGGGAAATGGTGTGTCCGAACGTCGTAATCATACATTATTAGATATGGTGCATTCTATGATGTCTCTTACTGATTTACCACTATCGTTTTGGTGTTATGCATTAGAGACAACCGCATTCACGTTGAATAGGGCACCATCTAAATCCGTTGAGAGGACACCATATGAACCATGGTTTGGCAACCTAAGCTGTCATTTATTAAAGTTTGGAGATGCAACACTTATGTCAAAAGGCTTCAACCTAATAATCTCGAGCCTAAATCGTTGAAGTGCGTCTTCGTAGGATACCCTAAAGAAACTATTGGGTACACCTTCTACCATAGATCCGAAGGCAAGATATTTGTTGCTAAGAATGAGTCCTTTCTAGAGAAGGAGTTTCTCTTAAAAGAAGTGAGTGGGAGGAAAGTAGAACTTGATGAGGTAATTGTACCTTCTTTCGAATTGGAAAGTAGCACATTACAGAAAACCGTTCCTATGATGACTACACCAACTGGAGAGGAAGCAAATGACAATGATCTAGAAACTTCAGATCAAGTTACTACTGAACTTCGTAGGTCGACCAGAGCATGACCCGCACCAGAGTGGTACGTTAATCCTATTTTGTAAGTCATGTTATTAGACCAAGGCAAACCTACAAACTACAAATAAGCTATGATGAGCCCAGATTCTGACAGATGGCTTGAGGCCATGAAATCTGAGAGAGGATCCATGTATGGGAACAAAGTATGGACTTTGGTGGACTTGCCGATGATCGGCAAGCCATAGAAAATATTGGATCTTCAAGAAGAAGACTGATGTTGATGGTAATGTTACTGTCTACAAAGCTCGACTTGTTGCGAAAGGTTTTCGACAAGTTCAAGGAGTTGACTACGATGAGACTTTCTCACCCATAGCGATGCTTAAGTCTGTCTGAATCATGTTAGCAATTGTCGCATTTTATGATTATGAAATCTGGCAAATGAAATGGATTTCTTAAAGAAGAGTTGTATATGATGCAACCAGAAGGTTTTGTCGATCCTAAAGGTGCTGACAAATTATGCAAGCTCTAGCGATCCTAAAGGTGCTGACAAGGAAAGGGGGGGGAGGGGGGCACCACCTCCTCTTTCCTTCCCCTTGGCGCGAAAAGAAGGAAGTGGGGGCGGCCTAGGGCAGGAGCCCAAGTACGATTCTGACCTACTTGGGGCGCCCCCTGGCTGCTCCCCTGTCCACCCACCTATATATATGTGGGAGGGGGGCGCCACACATGGACACAACATTGTCTTAGCCGTGTGCGGCGCCCCCTACACCGTTTACACCCTCGGTCATATTTTCATAGTGCTTAGGCGAAGCCCTGCGGAGATAGTGTAACACCCCCAGTGTCATGCTACAGTAACCTTGCCCTAGTGATGCCATGTCATCACCCTTTCGCTAAGCCAATTGCCACTTGATTAAAACTCAAGTCAAATTCAAATTTAAATGGCAAGCAAAATTATTATTTCTCCGAACGGCCAAACTAAAATATTGGAATAATTCAATAAATCCCCCTGATCATTGTCATGTTGAAACCAACTTAATTTGACTCACACATAAATTCCTAGTGAATTAACAAATGGTCCAACAACAAATAAAATGGCCTTTTCAAAATAAATAATTACTTAATTAACTCCAATCGCCTCCAAACTTTGTGGGCATTATCAAAATAATGCCTAGAATTTGTGTGCCAAATACCATATTTAATTAAAGTCAATGAGTTTCTTATATTAATACAAAACAATAAAGAAAATAAGAGAACATAACACTAGTAGAAAAAGGGTCTAATGTGCAGCTCATTAGTCCTGGTTTGAAATTGAGTCGGCACTAATGTGACCATTAGTGCCGGTTCCAACGGCTAGGCGGGCCGCTCCCTTTAGTACTGGTTCGTGGCGAACCTTTAGCACCGGTTCGTGCCACGAACCGGTACTAAAGGTCATGGTGGCAGGATGTTGTCAGACTGGGGCCCGTCCAGCACCTTTAGTACCGGTTCTTACCACGAACCGGTACTATAGGTCGTCCTGCATATAAACCCTTCGTCCAGCTTGCTCTATTTTCCCCCTTTCCCCTCTCCTGCTCTCTGTTCTTCCTCTTCTCCCCTCGAGCTCATCACACATTTTGCCCAAATTTTGTCAAGATTTGAAGGCCCCCATCCATTCAAGTGATCACAAAGGTTAGCAACTTTGTCCTTTCATCTCTCATTGCTAGATTAGCTCTTGCAATGCTTTATATAGTGATTAATTTGTGGGTTTTAGTAATTTGGGAGGAATTATATGTGGTAGTATATTTGATTTATATGCAATTTGAGCTTAAAATAACTCTTAGTTTGCATATGTAGGTGTGGTTTACTTAGTGCCTTCCCGTCTCTGTCGTAACCATCGTCGATCGTCCGCACCGACCCATCGCCGGCACCACCTTGTGGCGAGCCTCTTGTTCTTATCTTTTTATATAAAAAAAATCATGTTTGTGTGATTTAGATATATAGTTACTTGTATAATTATCTTACACGTACGTTGTTTGTTATACATAGTGCCATGGTTTTGATATCCGTCCCCGTCGGCCCTCGTCCGTGTTATGATTCGAATGTGGTATATTCTCTTTTAAAACTATTTGTTGCATTTCGTGTTTATGACAAATTGTGCCCATCAAGTTGACATAGATATTTTTATCTAGGAGGTATGTGAACTGGAAATTCCAACCGACCCTATTGTCGAGAGGTTAAATTTAGTTGAAAGAGAAAATGAGTATTTGAAAGAAAAATTGAAAATAATTGAGGGGGAGAAGATGGAATTGGAGTTGCATGTTGCCGATGTCGTCGATGATCACAAGATCAAGATGGAGAAAATGTGGTTGAAGATTAGAAAAATTAGAAAATATACCATTGATAGTGTGGCTTGGTATCATTATGCTGTTGGATCAATTGTTACCTTCGTTGTGATCTTGATCGCATTTGTTGTTGCATTTAAGTTCTTTAGCTAGAGAGTTATTTGTATATTGCATTTAAGTGTTGTATATGAACTTTATGTATGAACTTTATGTATGAACTTGTATTAATTTGGTCTATTCGGTGGTGTGTAATGAAGATGCGCCGGTAATGGATGTACGATGACCGATGCTCTCCCCAGTTCATTGATGGCGTGCATACTTTTCTGATTGCGGCTCAGGCGAACAAGCGGGCGGATGGTTTTATGCCTTGTCCATGTGCTGGCTGTAAGAATGGTCACAATTACTCTAACTCAAGAACCATTCACGTCCACCTGTTTGAGTCCGGTTTCATGCCCCACTATAATGTTTGTACCACGCACGGAGAAAGAGGGGTTATGATGGAAGACAATGAAGAAGAAGAGGATGACGATAGCTATCCTCGCAATGGGTTCCCTAAATACGATGATACAACAATGGGGGAAGAAGCTGAGCCAGCCATGCGGGAAGAAGCCGAAGAAGAGGCATCAGATGAGCCCGTTGATGATCTAGGTCGCCATTGCCGATGCAAAGAGAAACTGCGCAAGTGAAAAGGAGAAGAAGAAGTTGCAGCGCATGTTAGAGGATCACAAGAAATTGTTGTACCCGAATTGCGAAGGTGACAAGAAAAAGGTGGGCACCACACTGGAATTGCTGCAATGGAAGGCAAAGAATGGTCTATCTGACAAGGGATTTGGAAAGTTGCTGGTAATGATGAAGAATATGCTTCCAAAGGACAACGAATTGCCCGTGAGTACGTATGAAGTGAAGAAGGCTGTCTGCCCTCTAGGTTTAGAGGTGCTGAAGATACATGCATGCCCTAATGACTGCATCCTCTACCGCAATGAGTACGAGGATTTGAATGCATGCCTGGTATGCAGTGCATTGCGCTATAAGATCAGCTGCGACGACCCTGGTGATGTCGAGGGCGAGCGCCTCAGGAAGAAGATTCCTGCGAAGGTGATGTGGTATGCTCCTATAATACCACTGTTGAAACGTTTGTTCCAAAACAAAGAGCATGGGAAGGCGATGCGATGGCACGGAGAAGACCGTAAGAAATACGGAAAGTTGAGAGTACCTGCTGATGGGTCGCAGTGGAGAAAAATCGAGAGAAAGTACATGGAGGAGTTTGCAGGTGACCCAAGGAACGTATGGTTTGGTCTAAGTGTAGATGGCATTAATTCTTTTGGGGAGCAGAGCAGCAACCATAGCACGTGCCCTATGACTCTATGTTTGTATAACCGTCCTCCTTGGTTGTGCATGAAGTGGAAGTTCATTATGATGCCAGTGCTCATCCAAGGCCCTAAGCAACCCGTCAACGATATTGATGTGTACCTAAGGCCATTAGTTGAAGAACTATTACAACTGTGGAATGGAAAAGGTGTACCTGCGTGGGATGAGCACATACAGGAAGAATTTGACCTAAAGGCGTTGCTGTTCGTGACCATCAATGATTGGCCTACTCTTAGTAACCTTTCAGGACAGACAAACAAGGGATACCGCGGATGCATGCACTATTTGGATGATACTGACAGTATATATTTGGATAGTTGTAGGAAGAATGTGTACCTGGGACATTGTCGATTTCTTTCGAGCAGGCATCCCGTAAGAAAGAAAGGCAAGCATTCAAAGGTGATGCAGATCACCAGACAAAGCCTCGCCACCGTACTGGTGCTGATGTACATGATATGGTCAAGGATTTGAAGGTAATCTTTGGAAAGGGTCCTGGCGGACAACCTTTTCTGAAGGACGCTGGCAGACACACACCCATGTGGAAGAAGAAATCTATATTTTGGGACCTGCCATATTGGAAAGACCTAGAGGTCCACTCTGTAATCGACATGATGCACGTGACGAAGAATCTTTGCATGACCCTGCTTGGCTTCTTGGGCGTGTATGGGAAGACAAAAGATACACCAGAGGCATGGGAGGACCAGCAACATATGCACGGAAAAGACGGCATACATCAGGGTCAGGCAAGCTACGCTCTTACCAAAGAAGAGAAGGAAATCTTCTTTGAATGCCTGCTCAGTATGAAGGTACTGTGTGGCTTCTCGTCGAATATAAAGGGAATAATAATATGGCAAAGAAAAAGTTCCAGAACCTAAAGTCTCATGACTGCCACGTGATTATGACGCAACTGCTTCCGGTTGCATTGAGGGGGCTTCTACCGGAAAATGTTCGATTAGCCATTGTGAAGTTATGTGCATTCCTCAATGTAATCTCTCAGAAGGTAATTGATCCATAAATCATACCAAGGTTATAGAATGATTTGGTGCAATGTCTTGTCAGTTTTGAGTTGGTGTTCCCACCATCCTTCTTCAACATCATGACACACGTCCTAGTTCACCTTTGCGAAGAGATTAACATTTTGGGTCCTGTATTTCTACACAACATGTTCCCCTTTGAGAGGTTCATGTGAGTCTTGAAGAAATATGTTCATAACCGTGCTAGGCCAGAAGGAAGCATCTCGAAGGGCCATGAAAATGAGGAGGTCATTGAGTTTTGTATTGACTTTATTCCTGATCTTAAGCCGATTGGTGTTCCTGAATCGCGGCATAAGGGCAGACTGGATGGAAAAGGCACGCTAGGAGGGGATCAAATAATATGTATGGACGGGCATTCTCTCACTGAAGCACAGTACACAGTTCTACAGAATTCCGCCTTGGTGGCTCCGTATATGGAGGAACACAAGTATTTTCTACACTCCAAAAACCCGGAGCAGTCTGACCACTGGATTACACGTGAACAAACAAGGACTTTTGGTGGTTGGTTGCAGACATGTGCCATGCATGATGGCGATATTGAAGATGACATGTACTTGCTGTCCCAGTTACCATCTTCGAATATAATGACTTTCAAAGGGTACGAGATAAATGGGAATACATTTTACATGATCGCCCAAGATAAGAAGAGCACCAACCAAAACAGTGGTGTCCGCTTTGATGCAACAACCAACACGGGAAAGGAAATATATTATGGTTACACAGAGGACATATGGGAACTTAACTATGGAGGTGGTTTGAAGGTCCCTTTGTTTCGGTGCAAATGGGTCAATATGACACGAGGTGGGGTAATAGAAGACCCGCAGTACGGAATGACAACAGTGGATCTCAACAATCTTGCGTATGCAGACGAACCATTCGTCCTAGCCAATGATGTGGCGCGGGTTTTCTATGTGAAAGACATGTCTACCAGGCCGAGAAAAAGAAAAGATAAGGAAGCGAATGGATCATACGATGAGCCAAAGCGCCACATAGTTCTTTCAGGGAAAAGAAACATCATGGGAGTGGATGACAAGACAGACATGTCAGAAGATTATGAAAAGTTTGATGAAATTGCTCCATTCAAAGTGAATATTGATCCGAGCATCCAGTTAAATGATGAAGATTGTCCATGGTTACAGCGCAATGGGACACACGCGAAGAAAAAGTTTCACACCCAAAGATCCCACACTGGCATGTGATAGGCTTCACCATCATCACTTTCTTCTGTAGTGACTTTCCAGACTTATATATCTGGAAAGTGCCGCTTCAAACAAACCGGAGGGAATCTTTGTAATTGTTAGGGTACTTATGCGTTTTGGTATTTGAAACGCGAAGAAATTTTATGTGCAAAAACTGGATGCACTTCGTCTACAAATTAGTTCGTCAAATAATTAAAATTTAAACTATTCAAATTTGAAAACTACTTGCACTAACAGAAAGTTTGTAATTTTTTGTAACTATAGAAAAAACAATAATCAACTAGCATAGGAAGGTAACACAAGCATAGCTTCAAGAATTTAAGCACATAGGGAGGAAACTTGATATTATTGCAATTCCTACAAGCATATGTTCCTCTCTCATAATAATTTTCAGTAGCATCATGAATGAGTTCAACAATATAACCAGCACCTAAAGCATTATTTTCATGATCTACAAGCATAGAAAATTTACTACTCTCAACATAAGCTAATTTCTTCTCATGAATAGTAGTGGGAGCAAACTCAACAAAATAACTATCATGTGATTGAAAAGATCAAGATGACACGTTTCATGGTTATCATTATTCTTTAAAGCATACGTGTCATCACAATAATCATCATAGATAGGAGGCATGCTTTCATCATAGTAAATTTGCTCATCAAAGCTTGGGGGACAAAAAATATCATCTCCATCAAACATAGCTTCCCCAAGCTTGTGGCTTTGCATATCATTAGCATCATGGGTATTCAGGGAATTCATACTAACAACATTGCAATCATGCTCATCATTCACATATTTTATGCCAAGCATTCTATGTAATTCTTCTTCTAGCACTTGAGCACAATTTTCCTTTCCATCATACTCACGAAAGATATTAAAAAGGTGAAGCGTATGTGACAAACTCAATTCCATTTTTTTGTAGTTTTCTTTTATAGACTAAACTAGTGATAAAACAAGAAACAAAAAGATTCGATTGCAAGATCTAAAGATGTACCTTCAAGCGCTAATATCCCCGGCAACGGCGCCAGAAACTGCTTGATGTCTACTACACAACCTTCTTCTTGTAGATGTTGTTGGGCCTGCAAGTGCACAGGTTTGTAGGACAGTAGCAAATTTCCCTCAAGTGGATGACCTGAGGTTTATCAATCCGTAGGAGGCGTAGGATGAAGATGGTCTCTCTCAAACAACCCTGCAACCAAATAACAAAAGAGTCTCGTGTGTCCCCAACACACCCAATACAATGGTAAATTGTATAGGTGCACTAGTTCGGCGAAGAGATGGTGATAAAAGTGCAAAATAGATAGTAGATATAGGTTTTTGTAATCTGAAAATATAAAAACAGCAAGGTAACTAGTGGTAAAAGTGAGCGTAAATGGTATTGCAATGGTAGGAAACAAGGCCTAGGGTTCATACTTTCACTAGTGCAAGTTCTCTCAACAATAATAACATAGATAGATCATATAACAAGCCCTCAACATGCAACAAAGAGTCACTCCAAAGCCACTAATAGCGGAGAACAAACGTAGAGATTATGGTAGGGTACGAAACCACCTCAAAGTTATTCTTTTGGATCGATCTATAAAAGAGTTCGTACTAGAATAACACCTTAAGACACAAATCAACCAAAACCCTAATGTCACCTAGATACTCCATTGTCACCTCAAGTATCGTTGGGTATGATTATACGATATGCATCACACAATCTCATATTCATCCAACCAACATAAAAGTACTTCAAAGAGTGCCCCAAAGCTACTACCGGAGAGACAAGAACGGGTGCCAACCCCTATGCATAGGTTCCCAATGTCACGAAACCTGCAAGTTGATCACCAAAACATACATCAAGTGGATCAATAGAATAACCCATTGTCACCACGGTTATCCCATGCAAGACATACATCAAGTGTTCTCATAAAAGAGTCAATCCGATAAGATGACTTCAAAGGGGAAACTCAATTCATCATTAGAGAGTAGAGGGGGAGAAACATCATAAGATCCAACTACAATAGCAAAGCTCGGGATACATCAAGATCGTGCCATAGAGGGAACACGAGAGAGAACACGAGAGAGAGAGATCAAACACATAGCTACTTGTGCATACCCTCAGCCCCGAGGGTGAACTACTCCCTCCTCATCATGGATAGCGCCGGGATGATGAAGATGGCCACCGATGATGGGATCCCCCCTCCGGCAGGGTGCCGGGAAGGGCTCCTGAGAGGTTTTTGGTGGCTACAGAGACTTGTGGCGGCAGAACTCCCGATCTATCTTCTGTTCTGGAAGTTTTGGGGTACGTAGGTATATATGGGTGGAAGGGGTACGTCGGTGGACCGAAGGGGGGGCACGAGGTAGGGGGCGCGCCCCCCACCCTCGTGGGCACCTCCCTTCTTCCCTGACATGCACTCCAAGTCCATCGGGTGGCTTTCCTTCCAAAAATAACTTCTCCAGTTGATTTCGTTCCGTTTTGACTCCGTCTGATATTCCTTTTCCTCGAAACACTGAAATAGGCATAAAACAGCAAATCTGGGTTGGGCCTCCGGTTAATAGGTTAGTCCCAAAAATAATATAAAAGTGGATAATAAAGCCCAATATTGCCTAAAACAGTAGATAAAGTAGCATGGAGCAATCAAAAATTATAGATACGTTGGAGGCGTATCATCCGCCGGAGAGCAAAAGTGCTCATGCCCAAGTTCTGCCTCAAGACGGTGGCGCTCCATCCCTAAATTCTCTCCCTTTATTTTTTTCTAGGTCAAAATGACTTATATACCAGAAGATGGGCACCGGAGGTGGGCCGAGGAGGGCACAACGCACCAGGGGGCGCCTGGGCTCCCTGGCGCGCCCAGGTGGGTTGTGCCCACCTGGTGGGCCCCCTCTGGTAGTTATTTGCTCCACATTTCTTAAATATTCCATTAAAAAAATTCGTGAAGTTTCAGCTTGTTTGGAGTTGTGCACAACAGGTAGCCTGACGTAGATTTTTCAGGTCCAGATTTCCAGCTACTAGAATTCTCCCTCTTGGTGTGTACCTTGCAAATTATGAGAGAAAAGGCATTAGAATTACTCCAAAAAGCATTATTATGGATAAAAACATTATAAATAACAGTAAGAAAACATGATGCAAAATGGACGTATCAAGCAGCAGCAGGGAATGAGAGGAGGGAGCAGCAGCAGCTATGGCAGTGTAGCAGCAACCAGCAAAGCAGCAGTAGCAGAAGCTGGTGGCAGAAGTAGGAGTAGCGTCCGGTAGCAGGAGAGGTGCGGGCACCGGTGGGTGATGTGATGGCCGGCAAAGGAGGGCATGGCGGGAGCAGGTCAAGGCGAAGGGGGGTGCGGGGGCCAGCAGGCGTGTGGCTATAGCGTGAACACGCGTAGACATAGGACGGCGACTGCGAGCTCGGACGCGGTCGAGGCGACCGTGGGGCGGACCGTACAGAGATGAAAAACAAGGGGGGAGAGGGGAAATCGACCCAGGTGCTCACTGGGGAGGTCGTGGGCGACTCGGAGAAGCCGGGGAGGTCTCGGTGAAGACGATGATGCAGCGGCGTCGGTGGATCGACTTGGTGGATGACGGTGGCCGAAGTTGAAGAAGAAGCTCGATCCCAACGACGCGGTCAAGTCTGGTAGGATCCAATGGACGAAGGCGAAGAGGCAAATGATGGTGGAGCTTCTAGATACGTCCGCAGGGCGCCGGGGCGACGGCGGCCGCGACAATGGTGGCGGCGTTCGCGGTCACCGCACGTGTTTAGTAGCTCGTTCTCGAGTAGATGAGGGGGGCACGATGGGGGAATAAGAGGGGATCAATCAAGAGCAGGCTAGGGTTTACGATGGACGCATTTATAGGTCATGGGGGGCAACGTGGAGGCCATCCATGCCCAAGGTGGCTCGGATGCGTGCCACACCCTCCTCTGCCTCCTGTAGCGTGAGGAGGGAGATGAGGGGAGGTGGGCTGGGCCACTGTAGGATGGGTGGGCTGGGCCACTGTAGCACTAGCTTAGGTGCACTGTGTTAGCCTTTCAACACATTCTTTTTACACTAGTGCACAACCGGGCTATACCCCCGGTTCGTAAGGGGCTTTAGTGCCGGTTCTGTAACCGGCACTAAAGGGTGGGTACTAAAGCCCCCCCCCCTTAGTACCGGTTTGGCTCGAACCGCAGCTAAAGGGCCACCACGTGGCACGAGCCAGGGCCGGGGAGTGGGGAGAGCTTTAGTACTGGTTGGTGTTACCAACCGGTACTAAAATGTTTGGGGGGTTTGGGTTTTATTATTTATTTTTCCTTTAATTTTGTGTTTTCTATTTAATTCTTTTTTGTTTGTTGGTATTTTACGATACTACATATTGTACACATTATGCATATATATAAACAGAATTTCTCGTAGAACCGATTATATATCATCGAATGTCTCACAACCGCACCATTAATTCACACATACACATGCATATATATATATATATATATATATATATATATTACAATTTTTCCTACATGTAGCCTTTCAGAGCCAGTGGCATTTGCCTTGGTGCCTTCGGAGCACGATGACAATTGGGAGTAGTTCATTGGGGCGGTAGCGGGTAGTAGAATTCCCCTTTGGGATCTATGACCTTGTCGAGCAAAAATCCCGCTATTTCCTCTTGAAGTGCTCGTATGCGCTCCACTGGTAGGAACGTCTCCCGCACCGATTCGAACTGTTAAGAAGGAGATCAATATGCATGTGTATTAGTTATGTGACTAGATATCAATAATGACGTAAAAATTATGAATAGTGTTCTATCAAACGCGCGTACCCATAGCTGTCTCTCAGTTTTGGTCCTTTCGAATGTCATCATGTGAATGTTCTCAAAAACGCAGTATGCACAATGATCTCTCCCCTGCGCCTGCTTCAGGGCCTTTACGATAATAGAATTTAATCAGATAATAATTAATCAAGCATGATAATTAATGGTATTGAAACTACAATTAAAGAGATGCATGGTAAGATAGTACTACTTAATTAATTATACCTTGGGTCGAAACCAATGCAGCCTTTCTCTCCATTCGCCTGGAACCTCTTTCGAATTCCTGAACTTTGCCCAAGCCCTGCCCGCCGGCGAAGAAAATGAATAAACGAGTTATTAAATAGTTGATATCAGGAAATGACGAACTAAAGAGGCCGACATATAGTTAATAATGATTGAAATTACCTGTCGACTATCCCCTTCACGGTTGTGTACTCTCTCTTCTCTTTAAGTAGCGAGTCCAGTACTTCAACTGTTCCTTCGTCAACTTTAATGATTAACAAGATCCAATGGTAACTGCATGCACACATGTTTGCATGTCTTAATTAAGCGGGCATGTGCATAACCCTCATCAACTACCCTAAACCCTATACACTTAATTATTAATATCTAGCTGGCTAGTAAGTAAAAACAAAATTTGTAGTACAAGACAGTGTGACTCATGTGTAGTTGTAAGGAAGTAGTATATGTTCATTGGTATTGAGGCGCTTCAAGAACTCTAGCATGTTTTTCTCTACCTCTGTTTGATACCATGCATATGACCATGTTTCTTCATTAATGGTATATGGGTCAATGAACCCAATGCCATAGCATCCAGCTTTTTTCATTTCATACATCTTCATCCTGCATAATATACCATAGAAAAGAATATAGTGAGGATAATTACATGTAATGATCGATGAATGAGCACTCAGCTATCTTGAGACTTGAAATACAGAAAGAAATCACTTACAGACAATACAAACTGGCGACGGATTTGTCGAGTGCATCTTGATGGAATAACTGAAATAGTTCTGAATACTCAATGGACAGAGCTAGCTTATGGAAGTAATACTCTTCCTTGACTTTCACCATGAGGCCCTCTCAATTGCTACTCTTGGTAATTTTCATGTACCAATCATGCAATTGATACATTCTCGTTGGGAGGTTCTTGACCTCCTCAGGCCTTATCAAAGGTTGGCCGCGGGCATATTTCCATTTTATCTCCTCCTCTTTAAGCTTAGGCATGGGCTCAATCTCGAGGAGTTGTCCAACAGTGATGCCAAGCATTTCAGCATTTCGTCTATGCTCCTCGATTATTACCAGCTGACCGGCACCGGTACTCTCATGTGTTGGTACAACAAGCGGGGGGATCGATTGCACCGCCTATTCTCTTAGCTGGGGAACAGTTTTCCCGCATTTTTGGCCAGCTGCTTGGCTCGAGCTCGAGCTCGACCCCTGTTGTCGTGCTCGATGTGCCTTCCTGATTTGGCTCTCATAGTCTGAGTCAACGGGCTTGGGAGCTGGTGGTCGCGCCATACGAATAAAGTGGTCAATCTTCTCCTCAGCACTTTCTCCCTTGGCGGCGGTGCCGGTTTTGGTGCGAAATGGGCCTCCACTTGGGCCTTCACTATGGCATTGTTTTGCTCCTTGGTCATGTCGTAAGGCCTCTGCGGAAGAGGCGTGGGGCTTTTTGGACCATATTGAAATCGCTTGCCTCTGCCTGTACCTCCTGTACTACCTCGACTTGTAGCACTATGCACCATAGCTGTGGCGGCTCTCTTCCGTGATTGCTGAGGCAGCGGAGACGGCTGACGTGGTGTCGGACTTGGAGGAGGAGTGGCACGCGTTGGTGGACTTGGAGGAGGAGGAGTGGCCTCACGCATTGGCTGATTTGAAGGAGGAGGAGTGGCCTCACGCGTTGGCTGAGTTGAAGCAGGAGGAGTGGCCTCACACAATGGCTGAGTTGAAGCAGGAGG